>NC_056473.1:29626683-29852600 GCF_008729295.1 Plectropomus leopardus
CAGGCTCCTCCCCTCCCCGACTATGCACCCGCATCACCAGCCCGGCTATGCCCACCACCCCCACCAGTTCAAGCCTCCCTTCCCCCCTCCTCACCCCTACATGGCCTCCCCGGCCGCCTACACAGGCTTCCCTCTGAGCCCCACCAAGCTCTGCCNCGGGGAGGGGGGCGTTGGGAGGGTACGACAGCAGGGTGTGTGTGGGCAGGCCTTGGGTATGTGTGTGCGGGGCGGCCGAATTGTGCGTGGGGCTGCTGTGCGGCAGGTGTGTGAAGGTGTGTGTGTGGACAGTGGGGGGGATGTAGGCGTGTGGTCGCAGCGGCCCGTAGTTGCCGTTCCACTCTTTGTTGCTGTGGTTTGAACCGTACTGCTGCACCTGAGGAAGAGAACAGAAAAGCTCAAGACCTGCAGGCCGCATCGCTCTGTGCACAAAATGCGCTTTTTAAAATTATTAAAAAGTATTAAACATTTATATGGTTTTCTACTTTCAATGAGTTTATTTTTTTAACCAACATCAGATCTAATCAGAAATATCAAATTTCATTCATTTTCAGAATTTTAACCCTTTAAATACCAGGTTTTTGTCACAATGCTACTAAGTTATTAAATGAAAAAAAACCCAAAAAACTTCAATATACTACATGCAAAGTAGATCTTTTCTTAGAATTATCACATCCTGGGATATGTCAATGATTTGCAACACTGATTGTGACCATGCACCTAGTGGAAATAGCATGAATTTTCTCCAGATGCCAAATATGGTAAAAATTACAGATGGAAAATAGTAAAAATGACAAATTCCAAGGCAGAATCCCAAAATGACACCAAGAAATAATACAATGCATGTTTTTATGCTTTGATGGCTGTGGGATCAAAAACTGCAGATTGAATGCATTTCTTTGGCGTTTTTTTGCATTTAACAGTATGAATGTAACAATCTTGTTTTCATAGTGTATTTCAGACTTATTCTAAGAGCAGAGCTAGAAATTCCAAGATTAAACAAAATTGCCAAAATGTATACCATATGCATGGGCACAATGACCAAAAAATGCAGAAGGAAAAGCACTTAAAATTTTCACCACAGCAGAAAAGACAAACCTCATACATCAAAAACATATGACTCAAGACATTTTAATCAAGCCCGTAATGAGAGGAGACCAGAATACCATTTATTGTATTAGAACAGCTATAAAACTACCCAAATGTGCTGCCGCTCTGACAAAAAAGTCCTAGAGCTCTGCTGCAAAGCACACAAAATCCTATTAATATTCACCAATGGATTTTAAAGTGTCTTGCTTCTGCATAATCCCCATATATTTCAAGAGGAAGGAAAAGAACTGAACTGACCTGTCCAAAGCCCAGAGGGTGCTGCTGCGGCTGCTGCCCGGTCAGTTTTTGCTGGCGGGACAGGAGGGGGGCGGATGGGAGGAGGGGGACGGAGGAGGGAGTGCTCTGTTGTCCTGCGAAACTGCAGCGCCCTTTGGACCGGGACCAAGACTCTAAGACTGGAATAGAGAAAAGACACCAATGAGTCAGGCAAGGACATAGATTTACTGCAAAAATAGATAGCAGGATTAGTCCACATGAACCTGCAAGACTTCAAACAACAAACAAGCATGCATAGCAGAGAGGGAATAGATTCAGGTTCATCTGTTGAATGCAGAGAATATGAAAGGTGTTCCTTAAGACATACACTGCCGGTGAGAACTTAAGTCGGACATCTCTCCAACATTCTGCAAGTCAGACCAAAACAATCTAGCACCACACGTAAAAGTATGTTTTCGTAACGCTGGACCTCATTCATGAATCTAATGTGAAAACCAGCGCAGATCCGAGCAGACAAATCATCCAATGATAGGGTTCATGTGTGATTCATGAAACATACTTATCTCGCCAGTCACCACGTACAAATGAGCAGGTGTTGATAAATGTGGCCACTGAAAACAATCGTCATTTACATATCCCGCCCCAATGTACTCTGGGTTTAGAGGCCTTGCCCCCAAGAGTTTACGACATGAAGGGACGTAATACGGCCAAGAATAGAAACTTCTCTGAGCTAGAAATGGAAATGCTGACATCTGTGTTGCAGTGGGACAATATTGAAGTTATACATCCATGATATGTACAGCCTATATGTATTAATTATATGTGCCTATATATTATGCAATATTAATATGCAATTATAGCATCCATATAAAGTTTATGATTGACCCACACTGAGGAGCGCGCGGCTGCATGTTTCAGGTCTACTTCCATTTTCGTCAAAACAGACACAAACACACCACCTGTGTCTGAGCTGTACACTGGTATAAAAAAAAAAATGTATTTGCACTGTTAAAATAATGATTTAATAAATACTAATGTAAACATGCTATCCATGTGAAAGTTATACATTTAGTGATTATATGTAATAATATATAATATACTGTGTATAATAAATAATATGTGGCTGCGGATGCTTAGATGTGAGTCAAAATATGGTCTCACAATAATTCTCCAACTCAGCCAGATTTACTGCTGCACCGCCAGTACACCCTGACTCAAACTTGCGTACATGAGCTGCAACCTGACGTGACATTTGATTGTAGAGTTGAGTTTTGCATGGAAATGGCCGAACGCCCAGTTTTCTGTCATAAGTTCCTGTCATAGAGTAAGATGATGATATTGTATTAGGTAGAGTTAAAACTGTAGTTGCTTTAAGTAAAGCCAGTGTGTAGGACAGTACAAAATTAACTGTAAATAGAACAAGCACAGAATACTTAAATGTGAGTAGTTTTAACAGGATCATAAAAGGCAACATGTAATATACGACCAAAAACTACCTAATTTTACTGTTTAGTTTTTCAGCCTCTGATTACAGGAGGAGAATATCTAAGCACTGGTTAGATGGAGGGAAGTTTACCATAGTTCATCTACATATTCTACCTGCACTGTTTTGATACAAAGCTGGTTGAAAATCAGCGACGTATACCTTCAAAATCTGGACCAGAAACACCTAAACTTCACTAAAGGAGACTAAAACATCTTGTTTATATATTAATCATTATTTGAACTTTATAATCTGAGAGTTTATTTTGATATTAATGCAACAACAGATAAAACCCAACAAATGCAGTGGTGTTCCGGTATTTACATGTTTCACCCGCTCTAAAGAATTGCTCTCGATCAATAAAATGCCAAAAACAAGTATAACTCAATACTGCAGGAGCGTGCCACTCCTTCTGGATTACAGTCGGTGTGGAGGAGGTTTTATGTTGTAGCAGAGCGGTGACCGACAGTGAAAGTGAAAACATTACCTGCTTCAGATGAAATGTCTGAGTTAATGGTGTAGAAAAACAACAATTGAACATTTTATGGCCACGGTGTGGCCGTAATTTCTGCTGCTATTAAGCAATCATCAAACGTGTCTTTCACTTTTTCACAGCTGAAGATTTTCCCATGAAACACAGCATCATAAAACCAGACAATAAAATCCATAAAGTTAGCGAAAGAGAAAGAAGCAGAGATTGTTGGCACTCAGAAAAAAGGGCTTGGACTCTGATCTGTTATCAATATTAAATTTACTCCACCATTTATAAAAATAAACATCTGGGGAGAGCAAACATGTGAAACTGATATCAGATCAGTGCCCAAGGGCCACTTTTGCTGCATAGCAAGAACCAGCAGAGAAAACAAAGGCTCTGACTCAACACCGAAGTAAATGCATCCACCTTTCCCTCCACTCCAAGGAACCAGCAGACACGTGGTCAGAAAATATGTTTGTTGTAGTTTGCCTGAAGTAACGTCTCCCTCTTCTACTGTATAAAACTTCTGGAGCACTGATGCAGGCTTAACTTGGTGTTGTTATGTACGGAGGGATTTGTTTTGGATACTGCAGTTAAGATATAGATATTTATTTCGAACATGTAAAACAAACAAACAAAAGAGAAAAAGATGAAATTAAAGAAATTAAACAAAATGGCAAGAACAAAAATGGATGATAACCTATGCAAAAAATTCAATTATTAAGAAAATAAGAAGAAATTGCATCTTGCATGTTTGACAAGGACCAGGAGGAGGTAAAAACGTATTATTTCATACCTCTTTTCACCTAATTAGTTAATTTGTGAACATTATCTCTAACATATATACATACACTTACATATTTATTTTTCATCTGAAGGGTTGCTGAAATTTATCCGAAGGATGCTGAAAATCCAGCATCAACCAGGGTATTATTATACTCTTCCTGCACAGCATCTAAATAAATAAATATTGTTTTGACTTGGGATATCTGGTCCACTTAAGCTTACACTAGATGTTGACAAATTTCAAATTGTACATAAATGTATATTTAATAGACTTTTATATAACCCAATCTAACTGTCTGAGAACCAACACAGCAGCTCTGCATTTGTCCAGAGAAGTTTATCTTTATTCCTTGGAAACTCTCCTTGAAGAAAACGAATACTTTGATGGAGGGAAAGCCATAAAACTCTCTGGCAATGTTAGCATTGCCTGCTTTGGATGCATCTTTAAGGTATTGGTACAATGAAGCCAGTTCTCTGTTAGTGTCTCTACATCACCTGTTTAAGCCTCTATGACCCACTAGGGGGCGGTAAGCCCCTACTGCTTCCATATGACCTGCAAAGCAGAAACCGCCAAAGCACAGGTGACAGACCACAGGACAGGTGGGCAGGATGAGGACACATTTATGAAAGAAAACTTTTCTGGGTGTTAGTGACAAGCAGAACTTTTATGAGAGCAATCAAATTATGGGAAGCACGTAATAAACAGGGTTTATACACATCTTTACCAATGAATTTACATGACTTTTCCATGAGTCAGAGGTCAATTTTAAAGACCAGACATTCTCTAAAACGACCACTTTTTTTTTAACTATATAATAGCTTTTTAAAAAAAATATATATATATATATATTTTAAATGAATTCAGGATTAGAGAGTGAATGTTTAAATATAACTAAGGGACTGTTTGATATTTATGAGAGGGGAGGAGGTGCTACAACAAAAAGAAAAGGCATTGTCACATATTTTTTTAAGCACTGTGGAAGGACTTATGTTTTTTATGTTTGGGCGTACAACATAAAATAGCTGTGTTTTGTATTTGTTTGGACATTTTTTTCTTAAAAGTTTCTTGGCAATTTTTAAAGAAACATTTTCCTTTTTAAATTTTTTTTTGGCTTTTCTTGAAACATTTGTTGGGATTTTTAAAGAAAACATGCCTTCCAAACTCTCGGGTCTGAGGGGTTTTGAAAGGCATGTTTTCATTAAAAATCACCAAAAATAACACCATCTATCACAGCCAGAAACTGTAAACACAGAAATTTCCGTTGGATTTTTACATTTCCGATGGTCCTTCACAGGTGTGTGAAATAATATTCCATGATTTTGGCCTGGAAATTGCTATTTGCAAATTTCATGACTTTTCCAGGTTTTCATGACCGTACAAACCCTGAATAATAAAAACCATTTAAACCTTATGAAACACATCATATGTGAAATATTTCTTCCCAGGAGGAAGGGTCAACGCTTTCACTGACCTGTTCTCTGACCGCGCTCCTCTGTCCCTTGACTGTTGTTGTTCTGCACTCTCATTGGTGGAACCACCATTGTCCTGACGCCGCGGGGACTCCTGCCCTGCACTGCAGGGGAAGGAAGTGGTGCTACCATGGCAGCCAAAGGTGGGCGGTTGTTGTGGTTATTGTTGTCGAGGTAACGGTAGGGACTGTTGCCACGCGGAGAGGTTGACGTGTCGGACGTGGGGGAGCCTTCCACTGTGTCGCAGCCACTCTCGTGGCCGTCGTCCTCAGACATGCTGAACACAGAGCAGAAAAAAAGTCAAGGTGAGTGTGTTTCTGTTTGTAGAGCATCACTTCTCTCGTTATCAGGACATGAAGACACACGAACGACTACCTGTTGGGCCTCTTGCATGGTGAGACAGAGGGGCTGGACTGAGGGGAGTTGGAGGCAAAAGAGCTGGTGCTGAGGCTGCTGTCGGGGCTGCTGAGGGAACACACTCTCTCCATGGACACACTGGTGTCTCTGCACGCCTCACACACACACTCCTCTTTACACCTACACAGATAGAAGTTAAGGTTAGCATTTCAGGGGCTCAAGATGGTAGAATTAACTCAGTCATGTCAGTCAAGTCATGGATCACTAAAGTTTTTGATTCATTATCTGTATTATCCTTCTAAAAGCAGACATTGCCTGTTACAGAGGCTTATTTAGTTCTGAAAATTAACAGGTAGGGAAGTGTATTGTTAAGATTTTAATGGTACTCTTATCAGTCCTGCTGATGGATGCAGTATTTTATCAGTACTATTATCTTTTCTTTTTTGGGGGGGTTTAAAAGAAAAAAAATTAAGAACAAAATTACTGTTTCTTTATTTTCTATGTATGTAAGAACACTATCTATATATTAAAATTCTGTCACTATAATAGACTATAATATACCTGAGGGGGGTGAGGTAAGGGGAGATGAACTACAAGCCAGGAAGTCGTAACAGCACATTTCGTCCTACGTAAAGATACATTGTTGCATGTTAGGCAACAAACAGTGTCGGCATCAACTCCAGAAGTATATCCAGACTTTGGAGTGTGTCACTGAGAGGAGGGCTCCTGTGTGTGTATGTGTGTGTGAGACCGTGTGGCAGAGCTGACCCCGCCCTGCCACTCGCACATGCAGCAGGCTGCCACACAACGACACAACTTCTGGATTTAAGAGCAAAAGTGCATCATGAACGAACATCTTAATCTTATCAGAAATTAGAAACTGAGCTGGTGAGATAAAAACTGTAAAAGATAACGTTTATGTGACCCCCGGGGTCGTTTAATACTGGGTTTCGGTATGCATCCCTACTAATAGGTGTTCTGACTTTTTACTACCTCTGTGTTACATCAGGTAAAGGTTGAGGGTGATTTTGATAATTCAGTTTCCATAGTCTGTAATATTACTCACCCGTTCAGACGGCACCTCCGAGAGTCTTCGTCCTCTTCGTCAGTCAGTTCACTGCGGATGCTGATCACGCTGGCAGCTGGGCTCGGTGTGTCACCCATCAGAACCGCCACATCTCGCTGTTGTTGACTGGACAGGTCCAGCTGGCCGTTACCGTTTGGCACCACCTCTTTGAAGCAGCTCACTTCCTCCTCCGCATCATTTTCCTCTTCATCTGTGTTCTGAATACACGGTTGCCTGGTTTCCACCAGAGGCGCCTCCCTCTGAGGCTGCTGTCTTCGTGCCACTGCCTGTCCAACAACATTCGCCATCTTGGGCGTCCGGCACGTTGATACATGGATGTTGCTGGGGTGGGATAGGTTCCTTTTAACAGAACAGTGGATATATGAGATATCGATAAAGCTGCAAAGCCGTTTGAATTCAATAAGGAGCAAAATCTCACCTGTTGTGACTGTGTCTGTTCCTTTTATTGGCTGGCTGGGGCCACACAACATGAGCTATGCCAATGTTGATTGGCTGATGAGCAGAGAGTGCTGGCATCTGACTAGTCAGGAGATGTTGTTGCATCACTGACGTGTAGTGGCTGCTGTGGGGACGCAATTTCCTGTTACGGTATTGAGAGATTTTTGGATTACACGCTACTCTTTGATGAAAGCAAAACACGATCAACAGATCATAACTAAGATTCTAACAGTGTTAAAATCTAGATAAAGCATATACATGGACAAAAAAAATATGTTTCTTTAGCAGCCGTCAAGCTAAACTATTTTTTGTTAACATTTCATTACCCTTAGGATCCGCTTTAATGATACACACTCGTATTGCTCTGCGCACAAAATGCACTTTTCAAAAATATTATAAATTCATATGATTTTCTACTATCATTGAGTTTTAACCAACATCAGCATTAATCATAAATATCAAATATTCATTAATTTTCCAATTTTTAACATTTTAAATGCCAGGTTTTTTGTGATGATGCCATTAGGCTTTTAGATGAAAAAAAAGGAATTATTCAAATCAATATAATTAAATAAATCGTATTTTCTCCATATGCCAAATATGGTACAAATTACATCATCAGGTGAAAAATAGTAAAAATAATTGCTGTGGGATCAAAGTTTGCAGTTTGAATGGGTTTTAATTGTGCATTTTTTGCACAAAACAGCGTGAATATAACAATTTAGACTTATCGTAGAAGCTGGAAATTCCATGATTAAAGAAAAATACCCAATCTATACATATGCATGAACACAGCCAAAATTATCAAAAATTAAGAATGAAAAGCACGTAAAATGCACCAAACAGTCCCTAAGGGTTAAAGAAATCTAGTTACAACTGAAAGACGACAGTAACTTGGTTACTTTAGTGCACGCAGACACACTGAATGCAACGCAAACATTTTCGACTAGTAAAAGTCTCAAAGCGGGACTTTGGTTGACTCAGAGCTGGGTGACTCACCCCCAGTCGCTGATTCTCTGTGGGCCGGCTGTGGTGTCGTTGGTAAGGGAAGACGGGGGTGGTGGAGGAGGGTGAGAGGGAGGAGGACCCACTGGAGTCATCTGCTGCCACGCTGCTGGGACGAGGAGCTGCTGCCCCCGGCTGGACCAGGCCTGCGCAGGGACAGAGTGGGAATCATCAGAGATAATATGCAAATCTGTATTAATTCCTCTATATAGTGTTGCAGTATTAAGTTCTAAAATAATGAAATAAGTCAGCATTTTTGTACTTTCAGTTCCCTCATCTTCAAGGTTAATGGGTTTCTTTTCAATAGGTTTTTGTTTAAAAGACTGAAATAAGGTCTGTTGTTAACAGAGGCTTTCACATTTTGTCCATCAACATAAAATAAGTCAGTTACTCTTGAAGTTTGAAGCTTTAATGTGTCTTTAAAATGGTGGTTGCATTATGTTAGCTTTTTACTTCTGGCAATTTCATTTACTCTCAAAAACTCCTAAAAGTGGCGTTTATTTGTAAAGATTATCTCGCGGAACAAAACGTGCGAGGATCATAAACCTTTGTTTGCCAAAGAGCTTATTTTCTGCAATAATCCAAAATCCAATGAAAAAATCCCCAAGGATATTTGTGGAGGGAATCAGGGCAAAAAAAAAAAAAAACCCCAGCAGCACTCTTTACTTAGACAACATGTTGGTGTCTGTGTCTTACCTGAGCAATTACACCAGGTCTCACTGGTAAGGGCTGTATAGGAGGGGCCTGAGTTACCATGGGAACAGAATACCCTGCTGGTTGGTTAAGGTTACCTTTTAAAAAAAAAGAGTAAAACAAACCATCTGTCATTCATACAGATCAAAGAAGATGAGGCTCAACAGCATCTCTGTGCAATGGCAGCACTCATTTACATTTCACTTTCTATTTGAAAAAACAATAAGTCTTCACATAACAGTGTCAAAGATTTCAGATATGCAATCTGTGAAATAAAATTACAAATTAGAAAAAAAATGTCCTGTAATCATTGTAAGTTTACACACCTTGCATGGTAGGAGGGCAAAGAAGAAGGGCCGGCGGAAATGAGTCAGCGCACCCAAACTGACCATTCCCAGTTGTCAGAGCTATCCCAGGATGCAACACTGAGGGAGCTGACTGGTTTATAGTCTGCAGAAAATGGTAAAAGGAGGTGGTGTCAGAGAGAGATGAAGAGATGAAGTGGAGGCAGAGAAGAGAATAGAGCACAGAATGACAAAGAAGACAGACGAAGAGTACAGACAGGTCAACAAGATAAGTGATCATTCTTGTGGAACTGACAGCATCTCATGTGACAGAAACAAAAATAAAATTATTCAGAGTTTAAAATTAATTGCTACTTCAACGTCAGTTCAACAGTACAGAAGCAGAGATTGGACTTATTTATAGTCCTTAATAATATATAAATATTACTGGTGCAATTACAAATACAATACATGTGGTATAAATGACATGGTCCAGTAAGACAGAAAATGTACTAGATGCACGCACGCATGCATGCACGCATGCACGCACGCATGCACGCACGCACGCACGCACGCACGCACGCACGCACGCACGCACGCGCACACAGCTAAGGTATCTCACCTGAGTGTGGACCGGTATGTTGCCGTAGCCCAGAGGGAGGCCAGAGGAGGCAGTGGGGGCGACAGGTGGTCTTGAGAAATGAATGGTGTTCTGATTCAGAGCATCAAAAACTGCATTGGTGGGCCGACTGTGGCACATGTCCATGATGCGGAAAGACGACTGCACACTGGAGAGAATCAGAGGATAAGTTGCAGGAGGAAAATTTTATGACTCGAGTTCAAGCTGCACATGTACGCCATCTCTTATTACACTGCAAGTTACAACAGCAACAAAAACAAAAGTAAAACAAACAAAAGCTTGCAAGCAAACATATCTTGTGTTGATGTCAGTGGAAGCGGCCTTACTGGTTACTGTGTGGGTAGTCCAGCAGATGAGTCATAGTGAGGAAGGGGTGATTGAGGACGCTGGAGGGAACGGTTCTGTCCTCGGCATCGATCAGCAGCATGCTCTTCAGCAGAGACACGAACTCCCGCCTGTCAGCCTTCTCCGCCTGCATGTCGCTGTTATCAGGACTCAGCACCAAGTTCACCTGATAGATGGAGGCAGATAGAGAGAAAACAATGCATATGAGAACCACACAGGGCGACAGTTCATGTCACAATTAATTACAAACCCAGGAGTACTTGAACTCATGAGCTGATATGATTGTTCCAAAGTGGTGCAGCTTCGTTCAATGCGCTTTGAGATGTGATCATGTAGTTTCATTAAATGCTATTTGTGTGTCCTGAAATTGTAATCTCTTGTCCCTCTTATGTTGGATTTGTTCAGCATGATTTGAATCTGATCAAAGTCTTTTAGTCGACTTACGTGTGCTATGTCATCCAGACAGCTGAAGATGTACTTCCTGGCCTCTTTGGATTTAAGTCCCGTCTCTTTCTCATGCTCTTCCGTTGTCTGGAGGGGGAACAGAAATGGTAAGATTTAAAAAAAGAAAAAAGAAAATTCCAGGAAGCAGGTGCAGTATTGCAATATTTTTGTATAAACATGTTTTTGCGTCTGTGTGTTGAAAGATGCCACAGGATATGTCATGTTTGTCATGTTTGTATGTATAAAGAATGAAAGTATTACATAAAATAAACACAGGTAATGAATGTAAACTATGAGTTTCCATGTCAATCTGTGTGGTCAAAGTGTTAGGCAGTTGAGTTTTTGCTGAGAAGTTCAGGAACAGATAAACATTTGGCTCACATTCATTTAAAATTTATTTAGAGTCAGCTCAGCAGGTAGTCTAAACACAGTTTCACATTTCCTAGAGCTTCCCTCAGGGCGTGCTGGCTTTGTCTTGTTTCTAAAAGCTTATGCATCTGTTTCCTTTCGGTAATGTGCTGCCACTTCGTTTTGACCTCTCTGCACAGAAGTTCACTTAGATTTCGGATTAATTTCTCCTGCTTTTTTTAAATTTCAAACATCACCTTCAGAGTTAATATGTGTATGTGTCTCCACTGCCAAAACAATCAGTAGGCGGATGTCCATTAACCCTCAAACTGAGCTAATAGAAATTGCACATTTAAAATATACCGAGTGGAAACATGTCAATTTCCAAAAAAATCTCCTATTTATAGAAAAAAGTTTTATGCTTGCATGAGATGGTATTTCAGGCAATACCAATAAGCCATATTTTGCAATGGAAACACTTTTTTTTTAGCTTTTATAGGTCACATGATGCGATGGCTCTGCACTTGTTGTTAGGATCTGGCTCCCTCAGACATGATGCAGCAGGTGCTACAACAGCTGTTAATGCATCACATAACTCTTCAAAAGTTGAGTGGATCATCTGGAATCTGCAATTCTGTGAAATCGTGGACTATCACCTCCCAGAAATCCCTCATACGTGGCTGCTCCCATGTATAAGGGGCTTGCCTTTCCATTATCGCTCGCATAACGCCTACATCACCTTCGATTGGAAATAATGACGGCTGGCGCGGTGGCTGCAACAAAAATAAACTGCTTCTTTAGATGTTATCACGAGAAGAGAAGCCGCATAACATCACGCAGTGGAAACACAGTCATCTCACAATTGTGTTTTATCAACAGTTCAAAAATATCACATTAGTTTTGCACAAATCTATGATGGAAACCCGCCTAGTGACTGTTGATGATGTGTTATGTTATGTGTGTATATTTGTGTGCAGGTACCTTTAGTCTCCAGGAGGCGTAGGGAGAGTCGGACTCTTTGGAGAAGAAACGAGAGGTCTTGGTCCCCTTGTTGAGCAGCTGCTCGGTGGGCAGGCCCTGAGTCTGAGAGATGTACCGGATCTGAGGAGAGAGAAAGAACAGAAACAGAAAGTAAGGGGCAGAGAAAAGGAGAGGGAAATTAACAGGAAAATGGCTGAAAATGAGATAATCCATTTGAATGAATGTTATTATTTTACTGTGTTACTGAAAATACTGCTGATGTACTCCTACCATATACAAGTTTTAACTTTATGTTAGCATATTATTAGTGTAAAGGTAAATTTTTACTTTTGATCGACTCATATCATTAAGGGATAAAGGAATTAAATGTGTTTATTGTATTGTATGATGAGGCCTGACGTGAACATGATGAACCGCCACTCTGCCAGATATTAAAAGCACAAACTGGAAGTTCAAACTCATATAAGACTATTTTTAAAACAACATGAGGCGAACACAACATCGCCGTCATGTATACTTACTTCTACCCTGAAACTTGGATTTTGTCCAACAGCTGGTCTATAAGTTGCTTGTTATCTAATACAGCATTTTAACATCCCTGCACTTCAACCTTTACTGCCTGCCAAACTGACATAGATGGAGCACTTTACGAGCTCAGGGCTGTGGACACCACCCACACACACACACCCACACACACACACACACACACACACACACACACACACACACACACACAGAAAGGGGAGTCAAAGGTTACTGACATTTACTTAATCCTGAATGTAGCAAAAGACAGGACAATTGAGACAAAATTCATGCTTAACCTAAGCAAGTATGATCATCTTCAATCTTCAATTGATCATTGTGTGAGAAATTAAAATGCAGGGCTCAAAATAGTTATTCTGTTTTGTTATTGGCACCTACTTTTTTTTTTTAGCACTTGCACCACAGCTAGTCTGACTGCCAACTTTCCAATTTAGTTTAGAGTTAAGGGATTTTTTTAATGACATTTCAAATATGATGAAATTATGAACTTTATAATGTAAACTGATCTTAGCTTCCCTTTAATTTTATCAAAAAGTGTACAGTAAAATAAGGTCAGATTTGACATGGTGATATTCAGGGTCATCCTCAACATTTAACATGCAGGCAAACTTCTGACTGAAAACATTTATTATTTAATTAAGTCTTTAAAATGAGGACATTTTCAACGTGCTTCAGTGCCATTTGAGCTGACCTTCCCTGTACATAAATATGTAGTGAAACTATTTCACATTTTACACAGTTGAAAGAACATTTTGAGCAGAAATCCACTGCTCTTCTCCGCAAAACCTAAAAATGAAATTGGTTTTATTATATATGGACTTGTTTTTGCTAACTTCACAAATCCAACAAGACTTTTTAAAACATGATTTGAAATTAAGCATTGCTGAAAAGTCTTCAGGATTCTTTTCGGCATGAATACACGTGCATAAAATTTCAAGCAGCAGCGACCTGCTTATTATTTAATCTGTTCTTTTGTTTTGCCATTTTGTTTGTTTTTCAGTTCAAGAAAGATTTAAAATCCTCAATAAAGGATTTACTTTCCAGAACTGATTGAATCGCAAGTTGTAAAATATTCTCTTGGAAACTGACATATGGTTAATTTCACAGGAGTTTCCCAGATACGTGCCGACTTTTCCTTTTCTTTCGCCTGTCCTGTCTTGATTACCCCTCGAAAAATTCCATGATACTCCAGAAATTCCATGACGAATGGAAATCCTACAGTGACATGCTTTACAGTGTGTGTGTGTGTGTGTGTATGTGTGTGTATGTGTGTGTGTGTGTGTGTGTGTGTGTGTGTGTGTGTGTGTGTGTGCATGTCTACCATCAGGCTTATGTTTATAAATACATTTTGCTGTGTAGAGTGGAACTGCAGTGAGCCTTGGCATAGCACAGCATACTTTTGGGGGCTCAATGTGCACGCGTGAGTGTGTGTCCTGGCATGGCCCGGTGGTACAACAGAGCTGTCAGTGCTCAGCGAGGCTCTATCTGCCACTATCTCTGACTGATGATTGTCCAAACTGCTAACTGCTGCTGGAGCCACAAGTGACGCCTTTACCAAAAACAAATGCATGCATGCGCATTAAACAGGATCTCACCAAACAAGACGTTAATTCTTTTAAAAAAATGTTTATGAACGAGAATGTTTGGTCCTGGTGTGTACTGTGGAAGAAGAGCCAATTGCAAACATTTGGTTTGGCAAAGAAGCCAAAATAAATTAGAGCTTTGGAGAACTTTGTAGAAGTCCCTAAAAGGTCAAATATCGTTTTCTCCCGACAAAATAAATGCCAAGACACGACAGTACCAGGGTGTCCAAGTTTCTCTTTTTCAAAAATCTCGAGACTGATACACTGAAAACACGATGGGCTTAATTCTGGTCTACTCAGAGTTGTCTACAGTCAAACACAGGGTAATCCTGTGCTGCTCTGTGAATGTGTTGTGGGCCTTTTCCCATGCTCCCTCTTCCTCGCTGAGGGACTGCATCTAAAGTCCCCGTTGTGTCGTGTAGACCACACAACCCCTGTGGGAAGATCATCACGCATTGCCAAGAACAATTTCCTGATTCGCTCAGCTCAGATTAGTATTAGGTGGATTTCATGCAGGATTTGTTGGACTTCAGTCATACAGCGCGAGAGAGAGAGATCAGGGAACAACAAATACAAGTTTAACTATATAATGAACATACTGTTGAGCTTTTTCGACTGGGAAATCAGAATTATACATGAATGTGTATTTTGTTATCTCTACAAAAAATCACATTTCTATCTGTTTAGTTTGGCCTCTTTAGTGTTTCTATCTCGATGAAAGAGGGATACATCTTTATCTCGCTTTGACCTCTCCGTCGGAGTGTGTGTGATACAGCTGCTCACAGTTCTTACGTGTGTGTGTGAAGAATGTTACCTGGTCGTACTCCAGCGCTCCGGGGTAGAGGGGCCAGCCCAGAAAGAGCTCGGCTATCACACAGCCCAGTGACCACATGTCTATGGCCTCACAAAATGGCAGGCCCAAAATAATCTCTGGAGCCCTACAGAGAGAAAAGAGAGGCAGAAAAGGTTATTTTTGGGAGTTTGTCACCATGAAAAATCAAAAACTAGTCACTGCGTCACGGCTAAAGGAAAAAACGTCAGTGGATTCACGAGAGATGCAGGGCTCGGGCCTCTGCAGCTTCTGTTGGAGGTGCTGAGCAGAAAATGTTTATAGTTATAGTTTATTTGATTTGGACATCACAGCAGCATTAGAAATGTACATTTATGCACAAGAACCAGATGCTCTGTGTTTTGTGTTTGTAGCAAAACACTCATTTGCAACACCTGTCCACAGAAAAAAAGAAAAAAGAAATAGACTATTAAAAAGAAAAGAAAATGCATCCACAAGCACATACTAGGGGTCGACAGATTATCGGCGTGGCTGATAATCGGGCTGATATTTGGCATTTTGCCAACTATCTGTTTTGGCACTTTATTTTTATCATAGGTGATAAAGTTAATTAATTTAAATGCGAAGAAACTGTCAGCATGGGAAGAACTTTTTATATTAAACTATTTATATTTATTCATTTTTTTAATCAAATTTTCACGTGACTTTATCAAAAAAAAAATAATTCCAAGAACTTGCTGTATATGATGTTCAAAGTCTCAGTTTTGATAAAACATATGCTAAAGGCATTTAAACAAAGTTTTGCACTGGAGTTTATTTTATTCCAAATTCAAAATACTGACGGAAGGATTTTCATTTTTATTGTAAATGCATATCGGTTATTGGCCTCATTAACTACTAATAATCTGTATTGATCTATATCATTTTGACAACTTAATGAAACAAATTTCTCTTATCTTGGGTTGGTTTTACATGTTAAATGACCCTTTTCCACCTTTTAAATTACATTTAATATTAAGAAAACAGTTGAGTTAAGCTTACAAATACCACAAAGCATGAACTGTCTGTATGCAAGAAATTACAGTCTCACGAACAACAGGTTATTCAGGGGTCACAAACTGAAAATTACACACATATGACGCGCATGCTGTGTTACTGCAACAAAGAACTAAATCTCCTCCAACACATGGACTTTGCCACTTATGCAATTCAAATGGGAGTAGTAATCTCACAGCAGAAGTGTAAGGCGGTGTATGAAAACAATGGGCTATTAGGCCTGGACACCACAGCTGAGCAACAGTGCTGCAAATAGTAACCACTGCTGTGACGACCACGGGAGAAAATGACTGTTGCCAAGCAACAACCGGACGCAAGACCATAATGAAACAGCATTACAGGGTGATAAATGGGGCCACTCAATCACTCAATGTGTGTGTGTGACTGTGAGCATGTGTGTTTTTATTTGTGCATGTATGTTTGTGTGTAAACACACAATTGCAGATGTCAAGTCCATCACATTAACGGCGCTGCTTTCTGGCCTCCTCGGCCCGGAGGAGGAAATTACACTTTGCTATTTCCTATTGCTCCTTCAAGAGGAAGAAGCCCAGTTATGCAATACCGAAAAGAGCCTTGGAGGAGACCGCCTCAAACATTTACAGAACAATCTTGCAAAGTGGGCACCAAGAAACTGATTGTGGCGTTTCTACTTTTAAGTGCTACAATAAACAGAAGTGAAATTGCCTGAGGACGAAGATGTCAGACCACAGAAAAATTGGACATAAAGAGGAGCTTTAAGCAAGATCAAGGGCATTTAAATACATTTTACATAACAGTTTATCGAAAGAAACTAATAATTATAATAGTAATAATAATACAAGATATGAAGCAGCAGGCATTTAAAAAGCAAATAAAATATATATAATAGCATAGGTGAAAGAAAATGCAGGCAGTCAGATAAGACTGACAAACCGAAGCCAAATAAGTCAATTGCTCCAGATTACAAAACATTTTACTTTGCTGACATGAGAAGAGGAAACAGCTATAGGGAGGTTCTGGTTTTTACTACACTTTGGTCTAACATGCATTGCCTCAGCTGTTGCATAATGTTTGAGGTACAGATGAAAACAAAGATAGGAAAAAGAAGTTTTACAATAAGTTTTGACCAGCTTTCCAGAGCTTTAACAGCTCATCACATAACAAACATAACACGCCCCGCATGCACACACCCACAGGTGTTTGGCAGCCAGACCAGGTTCCAGAACTAACTGTTCACACTAGAGAGCAGCAGCTACAACAAGAACAAACACTGCAGACCGTACGGCAACACACCCCTGCTGCGCACTGAGATACCACACAGAGAGATACACACGCTTCTGTCACGTACAAATTTAAGAGTGTTCGACATGATGAGATGGGACCTGTTACAGGACATGTGACATGTGAACTCAGCGGTCTTATACCTGTGGACAAAGCAGATCCACAATGTTCACATATGAAACACATCCCTCTAAGGCTTGGGACACGTGCGGGACAGCAGATTGAGTTACATGGGAGTGAACGCGCATGTGAAACAAGTGAGGCCAATACAGACTGAGAGTAAAGATCGTATGAAAGACGCCACTAGAATATCACACACAAGTGGCATGTGATTATTTTCTGTTACATTTTCAAAATGCTCACACAAAGTCAATTCTTGGTAAATGACGACAGCAAAAATTGACAGCCTCCATTGTCACACTTGCTTTTGATAAACTGGTCTATGGTTTTATTTTGGGTTTTTGATGCATGCACACACACTAAGCAGGAAATGTTTTTTGTTGAACTGCCATTGAAACACAAATAACTTGTACTGGTTGCCCCAATGATTGTTAAAAATACAAATTTACTGAACTGGAAAGAGAGAAAAGTATACACACAGTATATGTTTGTATACACACAAACATTCATTTATTTATTATTAGCATCATTACTGCTTTCTTTTTTTATTTCCTCTTCCATATTTCACAACAGATTTCCCATACATTAATCTGTAGGTATGATAATTTTAGTAATTAGTAATTTTAGTAATTGTAAAATGTTTGCAGGTTTCCTGCGTTTATTTATTTATTTTCATTCACATTGATAAGCTCTTCACATCAGTTTATTTCCTTTTTATGCCCTTGTATGCGTTTGGGATTTTTTTTGTACCTGTGAAAACACCATTGATTTAATTTTGCACCAATTAAAAAAAAAACAAAACAAAACAAAACAAAAAAACAAGAAATGCACTGACATTTTCGAATAAGAAAAAAAACTAAGCAAGGGTAAAACTATCATCACGTCAACTGATAAGAGAGCCTGCAGGTAAGGAACAGCGACTTCAGCATCATGTTTACACAAACACACCACTTACTGAGTGATCATTTATTATTCATGATGCACTACATATGAGTCTCAGTAGCAGGTATGTGGTCCACCGTCATACATGACTCCCCTACTGATCATCAGAACAAAGAAGGACAGGCAACACTAATCCACAAACACTGCTTTACGTATTTTTTTTTAAACTGTTTTACTTCCCCACACAAGTAAAAAGTCCCCAGTTGCGTCAAAACCACTTGTCTTCTAGCCTTTTGAAACTGTGGAGTGAAACTGACAGTGTGAGCCAGTCCGCAAAACTCAACTTAACACATGAGTGCTTTTAAGAGAGAAAGCCCGGGGCTATGTGTCAGGGCCCTTCAACCTTCCTGTTCCTCCCAAGAACAACTTACATCAAACATTTGCATGAAATAGTTGAACAAATGTGTATAAAATCTACTCTTACAAAGCGACAGTGCTCGTGTAAAACAACACGTGACAAAGAAATCACACCTGGATGAAGGAAGCCTAACACAACCTGCCCAAATCTGTCAGCATGCTAAGATGATAGCCATCTTTCCTTCCACCCGATCTGCTCCGCTGAATTATTCACATAGCCCAGTGCTCCATTTTCATTGTGGGAGGTGGTTTTACGTCACCAGCCTCCGCAGGACAGAAGCGTCACTTCACCAGGCCCTGCTGTGTCATGCTACCATGGCAACAACACATTAGAGCATGACAAGCATTGAAAAGCTTCAGCCAGAGACTTTTACCTATAGAGTTCAGCGCGTAAAATAACGTTTACGCTGGTGTCCATTTAAGTAAAACATTTTACCTCTATGATGAAGCAAGATCTTAGCTAAAAGGATGCACCTGTTTGCTATAGGTGAATGCAGTTACCATGACAGCACTGTAATCTAGATTAAGCAGATGTGTATCTACCAAAGGGGCTACTCTGTGGAATGGCTGTGAAAACAAAACTGTGTAGTTAACTCTGCAAATTAAAAATAAATGTATAATAAAATGGTAGTGAACAGAAGAACTGAAGTATGATTATTATTTTGTATAAAATGTTTCAGAATCTTGTTGTTGCTTCTCATTTTTATACTTCTGTTGTTGTTTTATTCGTTTTTTGTTGTTTTTTTTAAATAAAACTAAGTAGTAAATAAATACAGCATAAGTTTAATATTCTAAGTAAAAGGGTAGGTATAATAAACTTCAACCTACAAATTTTCCATATATTTATTTATTTATACATTTAATAATCCTTTTGGCTTAATGCCTTGATGTTATTATGTACATTCATAATTGAAAATGTTAACAAGGACCGAAATAAATTACAATTACCATTCTGTTTGACTTGTTTTGGACTAACCACATCCATTCAGGGCCAAAGACAAGATAAATACGAAACTGATGTTTCATCATAAAGGAAATTGGTACACTAATCATCTTTCATAAAGAGTTTTGGAAATAAACCATGTGAAACACACCACTTGCTAACACCTCAGACTGTATAATGTGATCATATCTCTGACAGTTATTTCAAAGCATTGGCTGTCTTCCTTTCAAACAAAGTGCATAAGCTATATCAAAATATTTATAAATTTAACAGAGCCTGAGCTAGCCCACAGTGAACATCTACTCCTAAAAGATAATTTATGATTTCTTCTAACTCAAAAAGACACTGACATTTTTTGTACACATTTGACATACTTCCATATTAATCTTAGCTCCATTTTTAGCCTGGACAACTGAACAGTTCAAGGTATGCTGCTGACTTTATTTCATTACTGGCAGTTTTTTAATATCGCCTGAGACTTCAGTCAGACGAGGAAAGACAGGGATACTGACGCAAAGTGACAGAGCTATCATTCTCAGTGTCAATATCGTCCACAAATTCTGATTTAATAGTTAATCGCCCTCAGAACTCCTTTGGTTTTATTATTACTTTTTCATCTCAAGCATGGTAAAAATGTAGTCTATGCTTAAGAGAAGGGTATGCACAAAAAAACAGGGCAAATCTCATCCTGTATTGATTTAATAAGGCAGAGCGCATATTATTTTTTGATACAGTATGATCTTGTATCATACAGGCCGGGTGGAAACCTTCTCCTCTCTGTAAGGCGGCGATGGAAACTGTACTAACGGTTACAGGTACCATCCCTGTTTGGTCAGGCTGCATCTTCAAAACTGTTGTTGAAGCCGCAGTTCAGCTTACTCTGGTTGTTAGTAACGTTACAGACGTGGAAAGCAAAACATGTGCCAGAGCTCCACAAGCTCATTTAAGGAAATGCTAATATAACATTAGTTTAACATTTGTTTAAAACTAAAGCAGTATTTGCTTAACTGAACTTTCTGAACTGAACCACTATTGGTAGTTACCTGCCATGACTAGCCACTGGGACTAACCACAGACCGTCTTTGGGACTAACTAACTTAGTTACTGCTTCTTCCGCTAGCTCATAGCTCATCATTTCAACAGTAGCACCTCCAGGAATAAGGTGGCTAGAATAACACAATTTATGACATCACAAAACCAGATAACTTATATAAATGCTTTACTTGAGGACACTTCAAATGCAAGCAACACAACTACTGGACATGCTACAACCTGAGTCAGAGACACCAACAGTGAGTCAGAAATAAAGCCACATCCCTACAAAACCACAATCCAAATTAAATTCTGTGTGAACTTGCTTAAAATAAATATTGCTGCCCAAACCCCATCTTTTTAGTAAATACCAGCCTAACATCTTGGCAGAAGTACAGTGTATTAAACACATATTGCTACTATAAAATATACCAGAGTAGTCACCAACCAAGCTGCTAATTTAAAGTGGCAACATGCTATAAAATAACAGTGGATGGGAATAAACCAGCAGGAGTCAAACTGAGACACGCAGCACTGCTGGTGCTGCACGCCGGCCTTTAACTCCACCTGGTCCAAGCCAATAACCGAAACCATGAGCTGTTTTACTTATAAGCGTGAGTCCATCTATTTAAAAACTTTAACAGACACAGAGGCTACTGAATCATCTGAGTGGGTCATGTGCACTCTTAATTAGTACTGATAATCATGACAATATGACATATGTCCCATCAATGTTTGTTATATGCTAGTGATGACCAAAGTTTTTAACAGCTCTCGTCTCATCTTTCAAAATAAACTATAATGATGAATACAATATTGGTTAATCAAGCAAGATCACATTAATTTATTTTCATTCACCTCACAATGGCAGGACAATCATACAGTTGGTAGACATGCACCAAGAAGGCAAAACTAACGTGTTTTCATTAGACGGTAAATAGGAAAACAAACGGACACCTAACACCAGATATGTCCTGCAAGGTAGCAGACATGGCCACAGCAAAAAACCAATGAGTTGACAGCGAGGGCCGCCACTTTTAGGAGCAGTGGAAAGTTGAATACTTTTTTCACTTCAAGATATGTCAGTTGCATTTTTTTCATTCATATGTGATTTTTCGTTTTTTTCTTCTTTTTTTTTTTTTTTTAAATTATGTGCAAAGCAGCTGCTTTCCACATTATCTAATCTGGCCCCCATTCAAAAAAGTTCTGACACCCCTTTTATCTCCTAATGGTTAAAAAGACTGAATATGCTCATTTTTTGAGCATCAGGCAGTTCGAAACTTTAAAGCATGTTTACAAAGTGCTTTGACAAACAAGGCAAAACAGAAATGGTATACATAGATGGCAATACAACAACAGAAAGCCAACCAGTCCTGTTGAACACAAGAGAGACAAAACTTGGGTAGATATAGGATGAAAATAAAAGCAGAGGACAAATAATACAAGATGCTTAATGTTAATGTAAAATTATACAAAGAAGCAGACCAATAACAACAACAACAGAAACAATAAAAGCAGTAAAAAAACACAAATAAAAGGAAATAAAACAGATAAAACATAAATTATGGAAGTTAAAATAAGTAAAAAGAAACAAAAATAATAAAAATGTACAGGATGGTTTTATTCCATGTGAAACCCATGCTGGGAAAGAAAGTTTACCATCCCAAGAGAAAATTAGCAGCTTGAAATCTTGTTGTTGTCTAGTGTTTGTCTGTGCATTAATACAACTTCAGCTACCGTTCATGTGGAGTGCTGGATATACCCCTATATTTATTATTTTGATCTCAAATTGTGCCTTTACTCACAGTGTGAAGACGGCCTCAATTTTACTGCCCCTTAGGGTGCTCTTTGTGTCTTTAAAAACTGACTTTTGCATCAAAGCCACACTGCTGGCAATGCTACTACCTATGGTTCTGGAAAATCCAGGGAAAACCCCAGAGCTGTAAAAAACCTCCTCCTACCCACTGTGGTGAGGCCAGCATTTCTTAACAGCTTCACCGTGGTAACAATACAGTACAGCCATTATGCAATATGAGCACTGGAGATGTGGAGACACTGTGTCCTGCAAACCACTCTCCTGATAACCTGATGTACAAACATAATGACACAAATGCACACACAGCTCTGGGTCTCAACTTACATAATCATATAGATAGGAAAAACAGTGCGGTGCAGAGCAGCATGCTGACGTTTCCTTGTGAATACAGATATTTACCTAACCAGGCCTCCCAACGCATGATGCACAAAGTAAGCTACAAATGCGTATATACTACTAGCTGCCATCATAGATAAACTAACTCCCACACACGCACAAACAAACACATGGTGAAAGGGAGGTAGGATGGGAGGCAAATAAAGAGAGAAGTCAGAAGAATGGAAGTGCTGGTGTACCATTATAAACCAAAAACTTACTGTGTCTGCACTCTTTGAACAAGCTTTCAACCCTGCTGCCCTCTATTATTTGGCAAAAGGCACAAAAACAGATGCTTTGCAACAGTTTCCATCTTTTTTTTTTTTTTTTGGATTACTTTTTGCTTTGTACACTGCTGGTGGCAACAGCAAAACACGCCCAGATGTAACACTACTCAAGATCTCAGCTCAACTGAGCTTTGTGGCCCCAGCTGGTAAAGTTAACAATCTAGACAAACCATTTTTCCATCCTCAGAGAACCTTTTCAAATCACATCTGAGTTTAGTTATTGTGTAGCATGTTAGGGTACATTGTGTAACCTACATGAAGTACCAAGCCTCGGCAGCTGTTGCAAAGACAGGAGCGCATATACAAGCACACCCAGACACACACAGGAATGTCTGAATGTTTTTTCCTGGATCTAAATGTGGGTTTTCACATACCACATTCTTCCCTGGCCTTCTGTGTCCTGGGTGACCTCCCTAAAATTTCAGTGCCAGCCCACTTTAACTGCACTATGATCTCAGCGTTGCCGATGCTGCTCAAAGACAAAACGCACACATGAACGCACACTCGTACACACTTAACCAGATCAACTGCAGAGCAAAGCCTTTATGTTATGCAACAGCTATAGCTCCACTCTCCCCCTCGTTTTGAAGAGGGGTGGGGGGCTCGACAGTGGCTTGCAAAAATGGAGAAGTTGCACACAGGGTTAACATTGGCATTTTAGGTGCTTTGAGGCTCTTTGATTTGTATTTGGTCTTAAGGAGGTCCACTTTTTTGTGTCCTGATTTATACACCACTAGCAGAAATTATAGTTGAAACAACTGAGAAAATGTTTTGCTCGTCACAGGAAAATAAAATCAGGACTGCATAGAGTGTAATGAGGGGTGTGTACGGTGCATTAGCTGCACAAATACCCAGTAGCTCAACAGCAATCGCCATAAAGTTTTAAGAGTTTGCAACAGTTTATCCGACTCCATCGGCCTGCTTGCTGAAACTTGCATTTAAGAGGTGAATGAAAATACCAGCCTGCTGTGCAGATGAAAAGGAAGTACTTTGTTTTGGAAACAAATATGGATGCTATTAAACATGTCACCTGCTACCAACTTCCACATGCCAACAAATCCACAATGAATCATCAATAATGAGTCATCGACAACTTAGCATTCATTTCAAACTCAAGACCAGGCAAATCTGTTTTCGTGTGGCATGATGTGAGCTCACAGCTAAATGACTTCTTTCGCACAACAATGTTTCTCAAACTTCACAATCCTGTTTGCATTTCGTAAGCGCATTCTCCCTCTCATCCTAGCATTAGAGACATGCCAAATATTTCATGACGCCGTTCCCCATATAAGCATCTCAGTTCCTCTGAACGTTATGCAAGAGCTGCAGGCTTTAGGGCGTGACACGCTGAACATAGACCAGACATACATGCATGCAGGCAGGGGTCCAAAAAATGAATATGTGCAGGAAAGAGTGGGGGAGCAGAGCGAAAAGATAGATTGCAGGTGAAGAGGGCAAAGACAGAAACAGAGAAAGGGGGGTGGGCTGTGCATGTTGTGGAGCTCCCAGTGAGAGTGTGCAGGTTAATACGGAGCACTGCACATTACATAAGAAGAGCGAAGGCCTAAACACAAAAAGCTGGGGCAAGACTTTAGTAAGCCCTGTGGGAACAAACACACAAACACACACACACACACACACACACACACACACACACACACACACAAAAATAACTATTACCTATGGGAATAAGTGAGCTAACTGTGTTGGCATTATCATGATGACATGGAATTTCACTGCCTGACATATCTGATCGTACTTAAAGTTTTCTACCTCGTGAACATAATTTCAGAAAATTTTGTACATGCTGACTTTCTTTGTTGTTGTGCAGCTTTTTCTTTCCTGAGGCCTTTTTTTTGTCTGTTTGTTTTTTCTCCTAACAAACCTGACAAGAAGTAAAAATGAAACAGATCCCACTTTCACCTATCGTCCCTTCTTCTATGTCAGTGGTGTAAAGTTACTTATGTCTTATCCTAAATTCCTAAAACACTAAATCATCTCAGGGCTCTTACAGCTTAAGGCGAGTTAGATTTAAGACTTTTTAAGAGTTTTTATTGCCTCTCAAAGTAAAATTTAAGACCAATTTCACATTAACCAAAACTTATGGGAAAAAACATATATGACATCAACAACTCATTAATAACAATTTTGCCCAAATGTTTATTTCAACATAAAACATCACTTTTTGGTCAAAAGTTCTATGATCCACTTCAAATGCTTAAAAAATGTGAAACTTTCTTGAGTGAATCAACTTGAAAAACAAGAATATATTATGTTACTAAAGCAACAGTTTTGTTTGTCTTTCAAAAAGTAAGTTCATTTTTTATTTAATCAGATATGGTAAATGTTTATGAGTGTTGTTGGTTACTCTATCCTGATCTGCCTGATGTTGAAATTTGGAAAATGATCTAAAAAACAGATATTTGCAATTATTTTGAGATTTCACAAAGCAATGTCAGAAAAGAAATGATTCATAACATCCTTCTTCCTATGTCTTAGCATTTTTAAGACTTTTGAAAGATTGATTTCCGACATTTTAATGCCAATTAACGTCTATTTTTTTAGATGAATTAATTTAATGCCTTTTAAGACTTTTTAAGGATCCACAGCAACCCTGTTTAGTATTTTGCAAACTTAATGAACTAACCCAGTCAAAGCAAATAGTTTATCTGTGTTTTAAAAAACACAGGTAAACAGAGAAGAAATACAACAAAAGATGCATTAAAAGTATGAACAGGGCGAGCATCACCGACTGCAGGGTGACTCCCCTGTCCAAGGTGTATGAGAGCAGAAAAACAAAATTTGGCTCTACTAGTTTTTTGAACTTGGCGAATGATTGATTATACAAAGATTTGACTGAATGTCCTCACCTGTAGTATCTGGACTGCAGATAAGTGGAGCAGACAGCCTTGGAGACATGGCTGGCTGAGCCAAAGTCAATGACCTTGACTCTGTAGGGCTGCCTGGAGGGGTCCACCAGCATGATGTTCTCTGGTTTCAGGTCCGCGTGGATCAAACCCAGACACTTCAGCTTCTTCAAGGCTGTTCCCACCTGCGAAGATTTACATACAGAAAAGACAGATTAAATACGGTCATGTAAAGTCTCAACAAAACATTATCTTCAATGAGCATGGGTTCTTTATCTGTGTGTATGAGTTCTGCAAAGAACGTTACTTTACCTGCTGCAGAATGGGCCTGATGATTTTGAGTGGCAGTGGACTGAACTTGTTCTGTTTGAGGAAGTCATAAAGGTTTTGCTCCAGCATCTCAAACACCAAGCAGGTGTGGCTGCGGTGCTGAAAGCACTCCAGAGCACGCACCACATTGTGCTCGTCTGCATTTTCGCTGCTCAACCGGGCCAGGATCTCCACCTGGGGGGTTCAGGAACAAGAGAGGAAATAAAACAGGTTCAGTTCAGACCAACAAACCAAAAAGCTAAACAAAAGCAATAAGAAAACTGTTTTTGAGATCTAGCCAGACTTAACACTCTGTTTTAATCGAAATGGCAGAAGAGGTTGTTTTTCTAATGTAATATACTCTCTGGACGCCCCAACAAAATTACACTCACAAGCAACTAAGGCCACCAACCCAGCAATTTTTTTAAGTTAATCCACACATTTAACTATCACAATGATGATACATTTGCTCTGTCTTGTTCACACACATTTTCATGGACAGAATTTCAAAACATTTCAATAATTTATCAAGGACACATAATAAAAAAAAATTTTTTTGCTGCTGTTTTTCCAACATTTTAGCTTCAAATAAAATTTAAACATTATTTCAGCCAGCTGGCAAACATTTAGATAGAGAGAACACCCAAAGTGAAATTGAGGAAATTTATGTGAGGGCGAACAAAACATTTTCACACATTAATGCATATTAGCGTTTTATGTTACGTCAACAGCGAGTGAAATTAATTTTACATTGACATTTAGTGGAGGGTTTTCAGATTTCTTAAGATTTCTTCTTAAGCAATTTCATGACAAACATCCAAGACTTTTCCAAAACTTAAATGATTTTTTTATTAATTCAATGACTTTTCCAGGCCTGGAATATGTCATTGTGAAATTCCATAACGTTTGCAGGTTTTCCATGACTATAGGAACCCTGTCTACTCACACAACAAACGCACACAAATCCTCACCTCAATCTGTCCCTGACGTGCATAGGATGGGTGGTTCTTCAGTATTTTGATAGCCACCACTTCATTCGTTCCCCTCTTCCAGCACTTCACCACCTGACCAAAGGTGCCGCGGCCCAGAAACTCCAAGACCTCATAGCTGTTCTTCAGGGAGCACAGAACCTCGTGCTGGACTAACTGATAGTCACCATCCCCTGATCCAGTTCTGGTCACTGTAGCTCCTGCCACCGCCTCAGCACTGTTATTAGGCCTGACTTCGGTCCCATCCGCCTTGATTCCCATGCCGGTCACGGCCTCAACTCTGCTGTGTTGAGAGGGCCGCGTCCCACCACCCCCTACTCTGACAGTGTCTGCATTGTTCCCGGTGCTCGTTTGCAACATGGCCACAGGGGGAGGAAGTGAAGGTAGAGCAGATACCTCCTCCACTATCTGCATGGTTCCGACGCAGCTGTTCTCCCGCGGATGTTCTCCACCTTCACCGTCCTTCTGTTCACATCTCTGGGTGGCACCTGTGTCTAGAAGGTCGACGTATCCTCCTCCTGCTTGTACTATTCTGTTTATTCCCTCCTCCTCCTCTGCTCTGATACAGGCCCTCCTCAGTAGCCCGCAGTCCAAGCCTCCTCCCGATGGAGTTCCACCACTGTCTCTACGAAGCCTTACTTCCTGTGGGCCTCTGCTCTGGCAAAGAGATTCCTGGATCCCAGCTGGACCTTCTCCTTGTCTCTCCCAGTTCTCTTCCCTCTGTAATCCTACAGTCTGCAATGCCCACTCCTCCCTCTCGCTGAGCTGTAGTCCCCTGTGCAGTCCTGCTGAGTCAGCACCCGTCGAGGATGGGATAACGTTGTTGGGATAGGCAATGCCGTAGTTGACTCCAATCACATAGGTCTTGGACGTGGGTCGGTGCTGAAAGGCTCTGCTGGTGTTATTTCTGCGGTGAGCTTCGTCTTTGTGTCTGCTGGTACCGCTGCTGCTGGTTCCTAAGGCACTTGTTTGAGCTGAGTGCAGGTGTGATGGGTAGACCAAGACTTGTGAGGCCATACCTAGAGAAAGGACATAAATAAAATACAAATCATTATGTAACGAGTGAAGCAAAGTTAATGAAGTTTTTTTTATTTATTAAGGATTGAGACTGACTGCACTAAATCTGCCCCAGTTCAAAACACTTCTCAAAACCCACCTTTTCAAAGCTGCTTTTTTAATAATAATAATAACTTATCTTTATAGCATCTTTAAAAATAGAGTTTTCAAAGTGCTTTGACAAACAAAGCAACAACAGAAAGCCAAACAGTCCTACTGAACACAAGCGAGACTAAACTAGGGTAGAGTTAAGATAAAATTAGGGGAAGAGGACAAATAATTCAAGATGCAGGACACATAACGTCGATAAAACAAAAGACTTAGACCAAAAACAACAACAACAACAACAGAAACAATAAAAGCAATAAAATCAGAAACAAATGGAAATATAGATAAACACCTACAAATGTGTTATTTAGTATATTTTATGATATTTTATAACTTACGTTAAGTGTCTGCGTATCATGGAAAGACCTCTATAAATAAAACGTATAACATAATTATCATTATTTAAATGATCATTTAATGTGCTAAGATAACCTATGCCTACATGTAAATATCAAAATGAGACACTGTTAATAATCACTGAATAAAAACTCCCATCAGCCAAAAATTTGTGTACACAGAAGTGAAGTGGTTAAGTGCAAAGTACCACCTCCCTTATGACCATCCTACTGAGCAAGACTGCAGTCTAAATAAAGCAATCACAAGCTGCCAAAGCGAATACACTTCTAAGCCATCATGTCATCCTTACTGGAAGGAGAACTGGCTCACTGTAATCAGAGAAGGGGGAAGCCCGTTGCATCTCCGGCCTGTCCCTGCAAGCTGCACTGGAGGGTCAGTTTCACACTGAGTAGAACCGCAAAGCAAGCAGTACACCAGGGGGAAATGATACATCAGGAAGCATGATAGGTGCTCTCTAACTTGGTGACATTTTACAAATACACCTATGCACTGAATGACTGTCAGCTGATCCCATTGATAGATAAACTTTTCTGCCCGTGACGCTACTGAAATGTTGTTTAATGAGCCATACACATTACTTTTGTTCTTGTTACCACCAAGCAGCATTCTTCAGTTTTTATCTGCTCCAAAATCAGGGTGTAATGACACATTGATTTGGACTGATATAAATTCAATGAACAACGTCCCGACATTATCAATGCAAGGTAAAAACATCAATACATGTATCCCTTTTCCACCAAAGGTAGTGGGTGTAAACCAGCTAAAAATAGGTTATAGATTGCTTTCCCACTGCCAGTAGAGCACAGCTGTGTATACGGCTCTGCAGCAGACAAAAGTGTGTGTGTGTGTGTGTGTGTGTGTGTGTGTGTGTGTGTGTGTGTGTGTTTTAGTTGTTTTGGTGTGTCTGTTCAACATCACGTACAGGCCAGAGAACAGGTAAACAGTAGGAAGCAGCATGGGACGGAGGTCTGTGAAAACTTTTCGGTAGTTACTTCTCTTTATATATCTCTTACTTTTTCAAAATCTGTACAGACTAATTTTGATCTATGTTTAAGTGCTGCTTAGGAGCAGATGGACAGTAATTTATGGTGGCTCATCATTGTATCCCGCTGGTTAAGGAGCTGAAATTAGTGTGTTCACAGAAAATCTCACTTTTATTGTAGTTTTTTCAAAGGGGAGACATTTTACACATACGTCCATTTAAGTAAAAAAAGAAAAAAGGATTCAAGTCTTAATTATAGTGATAGAGCACCAAAACTAACCCTTCTGCTTTTATTCCTTTGGGGGTTGCTGCTTCCAATAATAATCATCATCATCATCATCATCATAATCATAATAACAATTCTGTAATACTGTGAAACCGCAATATTTTAAAAGATGTTTATCATACTGGGAAAATCTCAAACTGTTGCAACCCTAAATCTGAGTTAATCAAATGCTTTAGTATATTCAGCCGAGGAACTCCACGGTGAGCTTTGCTGGCTGCTATTTTGTTTTATAGCCTGTGCACTGAAACTGCTGATTTAGCTCAGTGACAGTTCATAGCAATATAATTAGTCTCACTGTACTTCTAAATTTTGAGATCTTCAATGCCAACATCAAACTTGTACTCAAAAAAAGTGTACAGGATGCAAATTTTTGCTTATACAGCAAATAAAATATTGGCTTATGATCACAAATGTCAACCTTCGCTTTACATCTACTTTTAAAAGTGGCCCATACCTGACATCCAAGTTTACACTCAAAACAACCCGCATGCATACATGAATATGGTTCAGATGTCTTGCAAATCATAATCTGCAAAAGAAAAATGAGAGAGAATGATCGTTTCTTTAGCCCTTGATAAGACACCAGAAGTGTTACTCACCAGGGTTGTAAATCAGCACCAGCCAAAGCTTGTAAAATATGTGATTGGCTGCTAGATTTGCCTCACTCACTAGCCAATAAAAAAACAATGGTAATCTATAGATATTGCAATCCACCAGCCATCGTAGCAGGTGGACAAAAAGTTCATTTCCAACCCTGTTATTCACCCTTGGAAAACTCATAACTGGGATTTAAATGAAAGTTGCTCTGGCACATATTTGATTTGTAATGATTTAATAATGCCATATGTGCTGTAAATGTTGATCAACCCTGGGGAAAACAAAATAAAAAATCCACCCCATGCATTTTTTGAAAGCTAAAACATTCAATACTCTGATTAGTGCCACACAGGCCAGTCATGCAAGTGTGTGGCTACGGAAACAAGTTTTTCATTTAGCTGATAAAAGTAAATTGAGTATATTATAAATAGGGAGTCAAACATGACAGAGTATATCAAATTTGCAACAATTTCCAATTTCATTAAGTATTGTAAAGTCTCTCCAAGTTTTTAAGGAACATTCCTTTCCACGCAGCAAGTCACGACACTGTGAGAATATGGCAGAAAATAGGCAGAGGCCAAGCCTGTCAGCCACACTTCCTGAATATTTCCAAACAGAGCCATAGATTGTGCCTGACTGGGCTAACACTCAGGTCAGGTGATTCCAGTTTTAAGGCTACATCACACATGTTGCACAAACACACTCATGAAGCTGGCTGTCTTACACACAGTGTTTTGTTCTACAAGAAAGGCCTGCTGGGAGCCAGTGGCCTTCCCAACTACTGACACCGTCACACACAGGCTCAGACAGGCTGAGGGGTGTGCCTCAACGACAACATGGCAATATAGCACACTTCATTTCTCATGACTTGTGGGGCTGCTGAGTTTTACCTGATATGCTGCAGACAGAGCAACATTTTTTGCATTTCTAGCACATACTAGAAAGTTCTGTTGTTTTTTTTTTAACAAAAAATACATGTCCAGACAAACATGTACAAATAGTGTCAGTGCTGTTGAATCACCATGATATGTCAGTGCATGTCACAGCCTAAGAGACAACCAACAAACAACACATAACAGCTATAGTTCCTCTCCTCACAGCTCTGCCTTTTTATTCACTGTATTTACTCTACTTTATGGGCTTTAGTTATTTTTGTTTGTTTGTGTTACATGTGATGAATCGGTATTAATTTATAGTTGTTAACTGTTTGTTTGAAAAACTCAAACAAACATTAATTACTAATATGGGTCGACCAATATTGTTTTTAAAAGCCAATACTGATATCAAGTATTAGTACTTTATGAGACCAATAACCGATATTTGGAATCGATATACATTTACAATAATAATGAAAATCTTTGTCAAACTTTAGAATTTGGAATTTAGAAACTCCAACACAAAACTTTGTTTAAATGTCTTTAGCAAATGTTTATTCAGAACTGAAAGGTTCAACTTCATATACAGGAGGTTCCCACCAACCTTTTTTTATTAAGTCAAGTGAAGATTTAAATAAAGAGGAAATGAATTAAAATAGCTCCCTGAGATTTTATAAAGTAAAAGTTCTTCCCACGCTGACACTTTCTTTGCATGTATTACAGACTGCCTTCCCTGGTGCTGCCTGAGTGTAATATGCACACTTTTTCATGAATTAATTTTATCAGCGATCATTAAAATAAAACACTCAAAATGCCAAATATTGGCCCCAATACTCATTTGACCCCTCATAAGAATGCACATATTGTATCAAAATTGAGCATCTCATTAGGTATCCACAAAAATTTTATCTGCCATCATACAAACAAAATGCTGATATGGATAATTGGCAAAATGCCAAATATCGGCCCCAATAATCTGTCGACCCCTAATTACAAGTTATATATACACACACACACGCAAAACATGTGTTTATATGTAAACATGTACATATGAGATATGTATGTTTAAACATGTACTGCATAAATATATATTATTCTATGATATAAATGCCCTGCCTTTAAAAGCCTACTGAATCAAACTTATTAAAAAGCATTGCTATGTCCAAACTTTTCTTTCATCCAATAACTTCCTCGTGCAACATATAAAAGTCACTGGCTATAAATAAATAAGAGAACCACCAATATGACCTGCAAATGAATCTTCCCTGTGTATGCTTGACAAGGTGCCATACCCATCAGTCAATAAGGGATACTGGCATAGACACAGCTGTGATACCTCCTGCTCTATCTGCACACTGCCAGTTTAGGTATCCTGATACTCTGCAGGACGTCGAGATCCAAGCCTGAAATGGAGAGCCATGACACAGACCTGTGTGTGTGTGTGTGTGTGTGTGTGTGTGTGTGTGTGTTTGTGTGTTTGTGTGTGTTCTGTGCATGTGTGTTTGGTGTTTTTTAAAGTTGTAAAAGAAAGCCAGCTGTACACGCCATTAGTTACTGATCAATCTAGGAGACAGTTAACATATGAGAGGGGTGGTGGGTGGTGTGTGTGTGTGTGTGTGTGTGTGTGTGTATGTATTTGGGGGAAGGGCAACACCAGCCCAGGCACCTGTTGAAACTTATGTTGCAAGTGACAGGCAGCATAATAATGGGTGTGTTACACCATCTAGAATAGTTGATAGCTAACTTAAATTAACCTTAAAAAAAACAAATTTCGATTTACATGTAACGTTAATGTGAGGCAAATACTGCGTGACTTTTACTAACGTTAACTTTTGACGTTACTTTCTGTCCATTTCCATACCTTTTCAAAGTAACGACTCATAAAATACTTTGCGAAAGTTACTCGAAATTAAAAATATAAACAAATGCATGCTTTCAACACACCCCTGAATAACCATAAATCGTCGTTTGCTCTAACTAATTAGCTTTCGTTGCTAACACTTGCAAACGGGAACAAACTGAAGTTGGCTAGCTTACGTTAGCAAACACGCTAGCAACGAGCATTTCAACGTTAAAACAGCTCAAGAGACCAACACAGCCACAACACCGAAAACATATCTGAGAGCCAGTTTAGTCAGATAAAGTGACATACCTTCAGTAAGACCTGTAAATCGTTTCACCCAGAGCGTCAAGGAACAGGCTAGCAACGAGGAGCCGCACCACAGTGAAATCCTGCAACGATGCTGCTGCTGCCATCTTGTTCAACGACGAGAGAGACTTTTCACACATTTGAGGCTTCAAATAACGCAAACAACGGGCTATTGCGAGAGCCAGCCGCGACCCATGGTTCCGACAGCCGTCTCAGGTGTGGCCGAGCGTTGCCGTTGTCCTCTGTTCAGGGCAGGGAAGCCGCGTTTCCAAACTTTTGCATGGTATGATACGCCGCGTCCCCGACAAAGATAGCCGCTGGCTGCTAGCTGTTGCTGCTGGTTCGGTAGCTTGTTGCTTCTCCGCATGTGTGGAATGTTGGGGAGGGGAGAGACAGAGACAGAGACAGAGAGAGAGACAGGGACAGAGAGACACAGGGAGACACACACACACACAGAGAAATAAACTATAAACGTCCCTGTGACAACTGATTAAAACATTTATCTTCAGTGATCTCTCAACGTTATAGTATAGAATTACGGAAGCATACACGGATTAAAGCTAAAATGAAAAAGTCTTTTTTTTTTTTAAGATTTAAAATTTAGCAAACTCCAACACAAAACTTGAGCAGGGAAATAGATGCATGTAGATGTACACGAATGGAAAGAGTGACAGAAAGTTTGGCTAAAATTTGGCTTGAATTAGTAAGAATTAGGGGTGACTCATAATAGTTTTTCAGGGCCGAAACCTATACCAATACCGCTACAGATTGTAAGTACTTAATGAAACCGAAAACCGATATTTGCATACCGATTTGCATATACAATGAAAATGAAAATATTTCAGTCGAAATTTAGAATTTGGAAGATGACAAACTCCAACACAAAACTTTGTTTAAATGTCTTAAGTAGATGTTTATTAAAAACTGAAACTTTTAACTTCATATACAGCAAGTTCCTAACAACAATGTGTGTGTGTGTGTGTGTGTGTGTGTGTGTATATATATTCTTTTCTACTTTTATTATCTATTTTACCCTATTTTCTAATATTGTTATTTGGGTTATCTGTTGTTAATTTTATTCAATTGTTCTTTGGCAACACATGTCAAATGTCCTGCCAATAAAACCTATTGAATTGAATTGATTAAAAAGCACTGCTATGTCCAGACTTTTCCTTCATCCATTAACCTCCTCATGCAACATGTAAAAGTCACTTGCTATAAATTAACAAGTGAACTGTTGATTTTGTTTATACAGTTTGTGTAGTTTGTACTTACTGTATTATGTGTGATGACTGAATAAAAACACTACAAAAAACAATTAAATAAACTTAAACGCCTATGTGAATGTATGCTTGAATTTAAAGTGTTTTTGTGTTTATATAATCACCTGTTGAGCTGTATTCATATTAGTCTAATTTACTGAACACCTTTAAAATCTGCCCACATACATCCAATGATTGAACTGTATCTCATCTTGTCATACACATGGCTGGATTTTCAATCAAGAAAAGTGGGCAGCTGCCCCGGGTCTCAGGTTCACTGTGTGTCAGTTGGCTTTGGTAATTTGATAATTGTAAATTCACAAGACAATTGCATGAACTATAATATCAAATGCCTTATTACCTAATGGTGTGACTGTATCTTTTGGCTGGGCTAGTTCTAATAATCAGTGTAATTATGTAATGTCATGTAATTATTATTTTAGTTCAAGTACAGAAATCTTACTAGAAAATGACTTTGGTTGATTTTTAAGTCACCTATTAGAATATTACTTGAGTATAAGTCATAAAGTATATGATATTTACTGTACTTAAGTATCAAAAATAGTTTTATTAGGCCTGTATTAAATGTACTTAAGTATTGACAGTAAAAGTACAAGTAAATGCTGTTAATAACAAAGCAAGCGGTCAGAATTTTGAGAATTATGGAGTATACTTCTTGGTAACATACACCACCTTAAAAATGCAGCATATTTTACAGTTGAAGAAAATCAAGGTCTTGTTTACAATTTAAAAGGATGTTAAGAAATCCAGTGTTTCCGTCCCTCCCATTCCTTCATTAATACGCCCATCAATTCCTCCCTTTCTCCTGTCTCCCTTCCTTCCCTATGTTTTATGTAGCTAAAATATGGGGAAATTTTATTTAAGGTAATGATGTGGAGTTAAACTAAAAGTTGAAAGAAATATAAAAACACAAGTAAAGTACAGATACTCCCAAAAGAACTTAAGTACTGTCATGAAGTATTATTACTTAAATAAAATAAAATACAATTACACCACTGCAAACAACTTTATTTTAGTTTATGTTGTGCTGGCATGGTGCAAAATTCCTAATAAAGCTACCACAAACAAACTGACACAAAAAAACACACAGGTAATATTACAACAGCACAAGAAAACTGGTTGTTCGTGGGTATCTGGTGCAGTGGCGGCCTAAGGGGAGGCCAGAGGGGGCCACGGCGGGCCTGATGCAAATTCTGCCTCCTCTACCCCAAAGATAGAGATGAGATAAACTAGAATACCTAAAGCATCCATTGCTTTACCAATCATGTCAACATAACTTGTTGGGAGGGGGTTAAATAAGGCTCTAAATATTGGTGAGGGAACAACTGACATGGCAGCCTGTTGTCATTCTGAAGTTGTCAAATACCACGGCTTTTGCAGTGCTGTCGATGTAAGATCCCGATGCCTAAAGCCACCTTTCACATCTGCATGATACGCTGCTGGATGTTGTCAGCTGAGAACATGGCCGGACCGAAGCGTTTGCAGTGTTATTATATACTGCAGGACTGCTGGCGACATCATTACCAGCTTACGGTTAAAGTAATTAACACAATAATGTATCAATAATTACAGCCAATGATATAATATAGATTATTCTGAAATGGGCCAAATTCTGCATAATGATTACTTTTAGTTTTGGTACTTTAAATAAATTTTGATGCTAATACTGTTGTACTTTTACTCATGTAAAGATTTGAATGTAGGACTTTTGTTTGTAACAGAGTATTTCTACACTGTAGTGTTGCTACTTTGACTCAAGTAAAAGATGTGAATACTTCTTTCAACATTGGTTAATGTCATACCGTTTGAATAAATGTGTCAAGAATGTGAGTGAAAGGTCTTCCAGGACTTTTTCACAACAGACATTTTGACCTGTCACAGTAAAAACACGTGTCTCTAAAATTATTCAGTATTCACACCTGCGCTTTTATACTGTGACATGTCCAAAGTCAGCTACAGAAAAACTGCTTTTCCATTAGAAAATCTACAAATCCAGAAAGAAATGCACAAACTGTAGTCAGTAACCAGGTTTTGGGATGTAACTGCTCTCTGACTGGGTCAAATGCAGGGAAGGCCTTTCGCCAGAGATCAGTTAAGTAAAACTTCTTACTCTCATGTGGCTTACAACACTGCCATCCAAAATTACATCATATTATACCATCAAATACTTGTAAGGCCCCATCACTTAACAGAATTTAACAAATGTGGACAAACGTCCAATTGAATCAGACAAAAACATGCAAGAGCTCACACCACCAAGCTGAACTGGGCCAAGTTTGCATTTAAATTGGGACTCACAAAAGATCATTAAAATTCCCAATCGCTCACACACTTTTGTTCAGCTTGTCTCATCTTGCACTTATTAGATTGTTCTATTTGTAATGGGGCTCGTGTGGCTCACGTGTTCAAACACATACGAGAAGTTAAACACTTTACAGTCGATGGTCCGTCATTGAGACAGTAACTTAGAAATGTAGTGAAATGGAAGTAACAGTTCATTTGTTGCTCATTTAGGGCTGTTATGAAATTATTTTGCTTCTAGTTACAAGACAAAAACAGCAGAATATACCAGAATTGTGTGTATTAATGATTAAACTGTTACATCAGATTAATTGGAGTTCTGGTTCCACCTAGTGTCATGTATATAAATTACATGCAGGCAGTTTGGTGGAGAAAATGATAGTTTTTTTCCACACAATATTTAAATGTTTTTTTGACTGAAAACAAGTCAGAAAACCAGCCAATAAAGCTAGAGTACAATGTCAGGATGATGGTTAGTCACTACTAAATCACTGCGTAAAGAAATGGCCAACAAATTACAAACCTAAAAGGTCATCAACGTAAAATGATTTAGTCTTTGATTTCAAAAAAAGGTGTTTAATGAAGAAATTATCCAGGCCAACGAACCACTAGAGCCCTTGAATCTGATAAAAGCACACCAACAAAAAGCAAAACCAACAGCAAATTGAGAGATGAAAGAAATGACTCAGCTGTGTGGAACAAACAATGCTTTTATTGGCATTTTGGATGAACATTCAAAGACAAACAGTGTGATTAATGCGACCAGTCAATGATCATGTGTTATTCATTTGGAGAACAGGCAACGTCATCCTGCCTGGATTAGTGAAGAAACATTACAACCACTGTTAAGTATTCGGTGGTGAGATGAGTGTGTGAAATATTACACAAAACAAAGTGTTTGTCAAAAGTAAATATTCTAAACATCTTATAAACCATCAGAAATGTTATGAATAAATCAACACAATTTAAAAACTAAATAACAGTTAAACAGATCAACAGTTCAAGTTGGTCCATAACACCAGTCTGGCTTCCTTTGAGTACACATCACTTTATCCTGGTTCTTTTCCTTAAAACTAATGTACTGCAAAATACCGTATTTGTGCACAAAAGTCTACATACCCTTTATTTTCATGTTGCCATATGGCTCAAGTTTTTTGTTTGTTTGTTTCAAAAGTAGGAAGTTCTTCTTGTTATATGAGCATGTTGCCTATTTATTTTTAAAACATACTATATTATAATTTTGGTCACATTTTGATACTGCATGGAAGAGCCCCTACAGTCCCGAAAGGTGATATTTTATTTTGTGTACACACGTTTTTTAACTTGTGTTAAAAAGTAATTATCTTGTGGGAAATAGTTTTTATCTTATGCACACATGGTCAATATTTGTTCCCACAAGCTCATTTACTTGTTCCCACAAGACAATAACGAGTTCCCAAAAGACAGTAACTTGCTCCCACAAGAAAATTAGTTTGTTCCCACAGGATAATTAATTAGTTCCCACAATAAAGTGATTTCAGAGGATAATTAACTTGTTCCCACAGGATAACTAACGTGAATTGCTGTATTTCAGATCTTTTAATTCCTCATGCGCCAGTATTGAGATTAAGATCTTAAATTAGACAATGATACATTTGATAAGCAATTTTGACATACATGTGTTTATCAGGATTTCTTCCAGTTTTAATTCAGTTTGGCAGAGACCCGAAACAGACTTAGTGAAGATGCTTACTGACGCATATGTTCAATTACAAATCCAGTGTATGTTTTCATTTTTAATCCGCTGCAACAAACACATACCAAAATGTTCTGTTACTCGAAACCAAGTAAATCTTGCAAGCCCGAATAAGAATTATTTGATCTCAAGCAAAGATGTGAAGTGTAATGAGTTTCTGTATCCACTGTAACCGCTTACAATTGCAGTGTAAAAGACAGCATGCAGTCACCTGTTATATTGGTCATTCTCTTTAACGTGTTTTTGCTCGACTGATTCAACTGCGTCAGCAGCAGAGATTGAAAACTGTCACGTCTTTAGTACAGAATACTTGGCCAAAGTTTGTATTTATCAAATGTCTTTGTGCAGGTCTCAGTTTTCCTATGAGTGATGCATATTGAGTGCTACTGTTATCAGAGTGCAAGCACTTCATCAGCGTTCTTAGACTAGGAAATGACTCCCGTCTCTGCCAGTATTCACTGTAATAGAGCTCCGTTATGAGTCATCAGGAGACACTGGTCAGGCAAATTCTGTTAAAGGAGATTTGTTTGATAAATGCTTTATAATCTGATGATTAAGGTTTCATACTGGTCCCCTTTCAACAACATCCTTTGTAAACTTGCATGCCCTTACATTAGAGAGCAATGTCACCGTTTCTTTGGAGATTTACTGAACATTTCTCACAAACACCACCAATTTTTGCAAGCATGTGTTCTTTTTGCATCCCATGCAAGATGAGTAATAAGAATTATTCATTTTCTGTCACTGAACACAAGCGCTGCTAGTGTATCGCTTCATCCATCAGTTAGCTTGTTTGTGTTATTGTGTGACTTTGTTGTTTAAAAGGGTTTGTTTAGACTCACCAAAGTCACACGATAACAAAAACAAGCAACTGCTGGAGGAAGCAGTAGACAAGCAGCTTCTGTGTTCAGCGAGATAAAATTACTGTTTTTCTAAAAGGAGTCGAGTGGTTTTGATGAGAGCATAAATGGGGAACTAAAGTCGCTAATGGCTTCTCTGTCAAAAATAGGCTGTCTGACAGAAAGTTAAAGCACTAAAATACTCTCAATATAGCGTACACTTGACATGTATTTATTGAAGAGATTCATGAGACGGAAAGACTGACTTTTCACCTAAGACTGAGAAAGGACGTTTACATCGCAAGATGGATAAAATGGAGGACATATTTATAGGAACGTGTCTGGTGGCTCGCCGCGCCCATCCTCACTTCTTGAAATATAACTTTCCCCTTTTTTTGGCTGTCTGTTTTGTTAATCAAGGTAAATGATTTGTAATTTATTAAGTGCTGTAATAGGCCTCTTGCTTACAGCTCATAACATGGTATGTCTGTTATCCAGATATGATGATTGTCATAATGCCTGGCAATCTTCCTCATGCTTTGTTTTCTTGAAAAAAGGAAAAAATAAACCAAAGTGTCAAAAAATATATCGTGTACACTTAAAATTATATTGATAACTTTTAGGGGGGGCTTTTTTTAGGTGGCTAAAATGCGTTTTGTTGCTGACCTCCATCCACAGCAGTACCTCCTACAACCCCACATCAAAAAACCTGACCTATCTAATTTTAAGTAAGATAACCTCTTTCAGAATTAAGATCAATCTTTCATTCATTGTCCGTAACCGCTTGTCCTCATAAGGGTCATGGGGGGGGGCTGGATTGGGGAAGAGGCAGGGTACACCCTGGACAGGTCGCCAGACTATCGCAGGTCAGGATTAAGATCATAGATTTTTCAAATTTTATACTGCACCTTATCATTTTTTTTAAGATTATTTTTGGCCTTTATTTAGGACAGCAAGCATGAAAGGGGGTGAGAGAGGGGGTGACATGCAGCAAAGGGCCGCACTCAGACTCGAAGCCTCTGTACATGGGGTGCCAGCTCTACCAGGTGAGCTACTGGGCACCCCACACCTTATCATATTTTAAATGCTAAATATTGTTTTAATACTGGTTCTAAAACACGAGTACTGCATTGGCTTGGATGTCAAACTATCCGAATGATACCAAGCCCTGCTAGTAATACTTGAAGGCAACTTAATGACAGATGGCTGGATGGTTGTGAGGCCTGAGATTATCAAATAAGCAACACTGCGAGTTAATGCAACTGAGATGGCAGCCGGCATTTTTTGATTACAGTGGTTTGTGGTGCACACTCGGCGGGGGGAGCTGGCTTTAGCCGCTGAATACAGATCTTCCTCAACTCGTTTCTCTAAATCTTAACTGTTACTAGTGAGGGGAAAATTGCAAAACTACAGAGCACTCTCCATATCACTCATGTTTACGTCTCTGTGCCGGGACTCTCTACCGGTGTCAGTATGTTATGGAGAATTTTTTGGTAGAATGGGGAGAAGACCAGCTTGTTGAAGTTGATGAGGCGACTGAAGCGAACAGCGAGCTCCTTCAGCTCCCTGCTGACTGGAGCCAGACCTCCCGGCAGGGGAGGAGGAGTCTTATGTTGGCTGGACTCCAGGGAAGCCAGGAGGTAGTTCTGAACCCGAGACTCTGGGAAGACAGGAAAAGAGAGGAGAAGAGATCCCGGTCAGTGTTTATAAAACACAGCCAACCGTAAACTATCGGCTACGTCATCACGTGTCAATGCTCTTACCCATCAGTTTGCGAATTGTGTTGTCTGGCTGGACGATAGCTGAGATTTGTCCCTTTAGAGCGCTCTTTCGGTCAGCTGAGAACGGAGAGTAGCCATGCTGGCTTAGACACTGACTGAGCTCAACACAAAGTTTCTCCCCGAGGGTTGCTAAGGCCTCCTGTGCACTAAAAGACCTTGGGACAGGAAGGAAGACATAAAATAAAGCAAAACAACTTGTAAATCTGACGCTAGCTATTCATTGTTTTTTCTTTGTTTTTTGGTCACTTATCAACAGTTTGTGTGTAAACCGTGTCAGAAGACATGTTGTTTATTTACTATGAAGGATGCAAGTAAAATATATTGATAAAAATGCATGTGAGCTGAAAAATTGAGTGGTTAAAAATTGATGAAAATAGAGTGATAAATTATTGAGTGATTTAATTCAGATAATTAAAACAAAAAACATCCCTGTGACAGCCGGTGGATGAGCAGAGCAAATTAGTCCCCGCTCTCTAGAGCCCCTAGCTCATGAGCGAACACCTGCTGCCGACCCCCACTGGCAGGTGAGCGGGGAGCTTTGGGCAACTGCAACACTGAAAGAAGCCAAGCATCTTTTATCTGCACACGCTGCACAGACACATAGCTGGCTGAAAAGCGGAAAAGTTTCCCTTTCAGAGCCAAAAACACAAGAGCAGTTAGTCAGCAGGCGTGTCCTTGACTGACAGCCTGGGCAGAAGCAACAAAACATTTCTTGCTGTGAAGGATGGATGTCAGTTAGGTGTTGTAAATAATGAATGGCAGACAATTTAACCCTTTGAAACCTGGATCCACATACATTTTCTTGTGTTGTGTTCAGATGACTTTCACAATCATTTTAGGTTATGAAACATTAGCAAATTAGTTTAATTTCTTTCAAAAACATGGTGAAAAAGGCAAACAGCTAGTTGGCATGAAATTAATCTAAAATTGACCTAAAAATTAGCTAGAAAAAGAAAAAGAAAAAACAAGAGAGAGGAAGAACTGTTTAAAAAATATCAAATAATTAGGGAAAATATCAAGAAAACTGTATTTATAATTTCTATATATAAATTAGGTAACAACAAGTTTATTATTATTATTATTATATTATTATTTATTATTATTAATAGGTAGTAGTAGTAGTAGAAGAATATTTTAATTATGTTATTATTTTAATGGAATTATTGAAAAAAATATTATTTATAATTATTTATTTTTACCACTTTTTTCAGGTCATTTTCTATTTTAGTTATCTTGCCTTTTTTTCTTTTTTGCTAATGTTCAGTAATTTTATTTAAACTTTTTATTTATTTTTTGTGAATTTTTGGGTCATTTCTTATAACCCTTTGCCTTCTTTCAATAAATGTGAAAGAAATCAGGCCAATTTGCTCGTGGTTCAAAAAGGGACTTCAAATCACTTTATAATTTATTACCCTATTTTTCAATTCACACACTTTTGTTATTCCATTTTTTAATTTGGATGCATCATCACCTTCTTCTTTTGCCTACCATAATTTACAAATCCAGCAGACACTTGCATTTGGAATCGTGCGTCTACTTGGCAAATGTAATATTTACTTGTTATGGTCGATTATTAAAATCTGTTTTGGTCCCCAATAACTCCTAAGAAAAATATGACTGTTTGATTGTTAATTTTTCATTCTTACAGAATTATGTTTACCAGCTGATGTTGTGTGTCAGCAGTTAGAAGCAAGTCTGATAAAAGCAGATTCTGCAGGCTGCGAAACCAAAACTCCCTGAGAGCTGAGGGGAACCGCCAGGTGATAATTCACTGTGAATTCTTCACTACAAGTGACTCACTCACATGTAGTCAGTTAATCTAAAGTAATATAAAAATACAAATCAGTATGGTTTAAAGGTCATCGGATCCTGGGAGTAGAAAACCCCAAAGATGTCTGAATCATCAAGATAAAGCTATGGCAGTTAAAGCACTGGTACTCACGGTGTGTGCATGTCTGCAAGCATGACACTGACAGTGTTTTTAAGAGTCTCCATTAGCCCCGGCAGGCCTGAGATCGCCTCTCCTGTGGTAGTGTAGATGATGAGGAGCAAAGAGGAGAGCAGAACTAACTGCTCAACCTCCTGTTGCATCTCCTGGAACCGAACCTGATCCATCAACACCGTCTACAGAGATGAAAAGAGGAGAAATGTGATTAAAACACAAGAGACCAAACACAAAAAATCACATGGGGCAGAACGTGTTAAAAAGGCATACAGCTGACAGGGAGTCACAGTGACAGGCTTTAGGACTGGCTGAATTTACACTGCCTGTTCAAGGTGGGAACATCGCACCACTAAAGCTGCCTCGCTGTTCTGTATATAATGTCTGATCACGGAAAGGGGGGCAGAGATGTCTCACCTCTGAGCCGTGAATGAAGGAAGTAATGGCGCTGAAATGATGGGCACACTCAATCTCTAAATGGTGAGCACCATGTTGCCACGGTTTCAAGACTAAATGACAGGTTTCCTTAAAAAGGTGTGAAACTGTGTGCAACAGGCTTATGTTATGTTTTCTCCCATTTGGTGGTTGTGTCAGAGGTAAACCCAATCAGCAGCAACATGAAAAAAACAAATGAAGTTATATCTTTACTTATTCTAATACTATAATTTTTTTTTTATTTCACACTTGCTTTGGAAATGTAGACTAGTAAAGTCCCTTTGAGTTGTACTAAATTAGACCCCGCCCTATTAAAAGGCAGCACGCCTGCATGACACAACTGCGTGTTAAACGCACCAACATTTCTGTTTGACTATACATTTTGCAAGGTTTTGTAGGGGCTGAACGCAGCCGAGGTCGCTGTAAAAGCAGGAAAGACATGACCACAGATGGGGAGGTGTGATGTTTTGATTATGGATTATGTTGACGACCACAACGCAGGAGATTTTAAAAGCAGCTGTTGAAATTCAAGGCTGCTTCAAAGAAGCAGAACAGTGGCCGTAAATGTCTGCAAACTGGGAAAATAATGATATTTTATTTCTCCTTACCTTCAAAGCAAAAGACAAGATTAACTGCTGTATAACAGAGGAGGTAAATTATGCTATTGACACGTTAATGCCATTGTTGTTGTTTAGAAAGTGCTCCAGATGTGTTTGTTTGTCACACTGTTGTGTTACATGTCACGGCTGTCACACCTCTTTTTTATTCTGCAAAGCTGTGTCGCAGCGTGTACTCACACGCAGGAGCGGAGTGATGCTGCCGTTGACTGGTTCTGTGTAAAAATGTAAAGGAGGCATACAAAAGATACCTTGTAGTGGCCCTACAGTGCAATCTCGGTTGTGTCTACCTCTGGGAAGGGGTCGGACGCGTGGTCCCACCTCAGCAGGCGTAGATAGGCGTGATTATGGACATTAACGGGGAGGAGTGAGGGAGGGTCAGACGCAGCACAAGAACCATCCGCCCCGGCTTCTCTCAGGCATCTCACTGTGTCCTCAAGCCACTTCTCAGTGTAGTCTAAGGCATCTAAAGAACGGATTATATCGTTTTTTTCAGCTTTACTGCACACAGTGAATTCTTGTTATCACTTCGCATGCTGAAACAAAGACAATGTAACATCCATCCATTTGCCTGCTTTGTGAAGAAGTCGCCCAAATTCATAAAGTTCCTTCAACTATGAAGTTTCATCATTTATGCATGCAAAGTCAAGCACATGTACTTCAGTTTCTCACAATGTACAAATATTAAAAAAAATAAGATTTTACTGTCTTTCGTTTAATAAAACATGTCAACACAGAAATGTAGGATGCTTAATTAGAGGCGAGAGTAGCAGAAGTAGATAGAGGGAACGACTTCTGAGAAAGTCATTACTAGCAAATCAAAGCTGTCACTAAATTTCATTTGAATTTCATAAACAACATCTGGTTTTGTTTTAAGGTACGCAATAATTGGATGGCTGCAGCATCACTGCAATGCTACAAAGAAGTAAAAAATAGGCCATGGTTCTATTTTTCAGGTGCAAGCAACTTCTCAAGGCAAATCTGTACGTGATCTACAGAGTGTTTCATCTGCATACAGGCTTAGATCGACCTACAGATGCTCAAATATGCAATTTTTTAAAGCATGAATAATATATATAATATGACTTGTTTAATGGAAGAAAGATTCCCTACTGGGGTGTTTCTCCAGGAAATCCTGGAACTTGCTCCTCTCGTACTCAGCCGACTGTTGCATCAGATGAGGCCTGATGCTGGTCAGTGCAAAGTTCGCCATGTCCACCTTCATCAAGTCCAGCACAGAGAATATCGCCCTGGGAGAGAGGAAGGTGGATTAAAGCACCAAACTTTAAACTGTGAGCAATCATACTACTACATCATCCCTGACACTGCCTTTACATGCCTTTATTTACGTATATATGCTACTTTTGTAATGTATTTGTATGTTGTGTTGTACTGCAATGCTTACTGAAAAATTGGAAGCATTGCAGTACAACACTGTATGCATTGCATGTCACATTTTTTTTCTGTATTGATGTGCGTGTGTGTTTATACAGATTGACCTGTTCTTGTTTTTGTCAATTCTTGTTTGATTAGATTGAGGTGTGTAAGGTGAATATTGTGGCAGAAACTTGGGATAGTCATGTTAAAACATATATCTTTTAAAAAAAAATAAATGTAAAGACTGTGGTAGGATTTGATAAGTATTCACTTCCTCCGACTCCTTTCCGGACATGAAATACTCATGTTTGTTTACTGAATATGTCTGACGGGCAGATCTGACTAAATAACTAAATCTAACAACTAAACTGTCTATGGAGCATCTCCAAACTTCATACTCAATGACGTCACAAGTTTGAGACTAATTTCTCTGGTTTCTGGCTTCAAGAGAGAAGAACCACAAATACCGATTGAACTCTCCAAGGCCATGGACGTGTTCCTAATTTAGGTGGTGTTCCCCTTTAAGTCTATCATCCTCTGTTATACAGTCACTCCAGAACAAGCTGACTTCTGCACCATAATGTACTGGAATGAAATTACATAATCTAAAAATAAACTCAGGCCTGGGACATGCAGGGCTAATAACAGTCTCTCTCTTGTCTCTTGGCTTACTTGAGCAGTGGCACAACATCGGTGATCTCCTTTAGTTTATTGATGTCGTCATCTCTGCAGGGGGCGCACAGCGAGCCCATCATCCCAACAATAAATTGGGACAGCTGACTGATGTCGAGCGCGCCGTTCTCTGCCTGCTGCTGGATTAGAGGCAGGTCGAGAACCTCCTCGATACGGGAGCGCAGACGGCCGTGGCCCGGCAGCAAGAAAGACAGCAGTGTCTGAGTGAGCAGGGAAATAGATGATTACAGACGGACAGGAATGGAAAGAGAGAGTGATCGAAAGAATTAAAGTCTCTGGAAATGTGGCTTGAAATAGTAAGAATTAGGGGTCGACCCATAATAGTTTCTCAGGGCCGAAACCTACACTGATACCGATACAGATTATAAGTACTTAATCAGACCGCAAACCGATTTGCTAACCGATTTGCATATACAATAAAAATGAAAACATTTCTGTGGAAATTTTGAATTTGGAATACAATAAACTCCAACACAAATCTTAACTATTTTTCATCATTTTCTGGTTCAAAGATTTTCTGGGTGGGCCTCAAACCGTAGCTCGATGATGCACTGGAGCTATACTCAGCATAACTCCGCCCCTGACAACGTAGCAGTATAAAACGAGAAGCATCATTAGCATAGTCCCACGATTGGGCGTGGCCTCCGCTCCTCCGGCAGAAACCCCCCCAGCGTTTCAGATCAGAGAATACTGTGCATTTTTCATGATTTTGAGACCTTTTACATAATGGCGATTTTTTTGGTCATTCAAATTTGGTAAGGTGTTTAATAACACATCTTTCTGTGATGTGACAAACTCACTTAAACCCCGGGCTTTAAGTTCATTAAACCGTCCGTCTCCCCCGACAGAGTTCCTAGAGCGCGTTCTGACATCCCAGAGTGCGATGCCCTAGATAACCGAATGGTACATTTCAACAGCGCTCCGAATTTACCAACAGTCCACTTCGAGTATTTCTGAATTGTTATCGAAAGGAACGTTGAGGGATTGAACTTTGGCATGTAAATTAGTATCAACTGGCACCGGACTTTGAATTTTTATTGGCTTTATCCATATTACGTGATACGGATCAGGGATAACCAAGCCCAAATCAACCCAGCTTCAGAAAAGTGAAAAACTTAAAATGACAATATTTCAAATGACATATATTAATAAAGTTTTTGGTGATTTGGGTTCCCAGAGGCTTTAAGGGATAAATATTGTATGATCCGTAGGCATATAGTAAAACCGAGCATCCATGACCTTCTCAAAATACAAACAACTGTGGGATTATCTCTGAAGAGAGAAGGTGGCAGCTAAAATAAGCATTTGCTGAGTTTTGGTTTGTTTGCTGAATAACCTCGGCCTCACCTCTTTGATCTCAGCCAGCAGTTTAATCGAGTGTCCGTACGTCGGCGGATCCTCCTTTAACTGAGCCTCCAAACAATCCCAGAATGCCTTGTGCACAATCTCCTTCACTCTGCGCTCCAAACTGTACAGGGGCACAGCGGGGACGTTTACTTCTACAGCAAGACAGACTTCAAGGTCAGTTACTGTATGTGATTCAACTCTCACCTCCCCTCAGGAAGCTCTGCAGGTTTGACTTGAAAAGCGTGGTTGACCATTATCTCATGAGCCAGAGCCATGTTGGTGACTCCTTTAGCCGTCTCCATCAGCTCCTCCACAGAGACAAACCTGGGGGGGCTGGCTGTGAGGGAAATGCATCTTTAAATGATTTTAGTTGAAAAGAATTACACATCAGAGTGTACTTTCTTCCCAAAGTTATCAAACAGAACTTTTGTAGAGAAGAAATAACGCTATTTCCCTCCCAACAAATTGCATTCGGACTCATTTGCAAACAGAGTGCATTATCTCTTACTTCCAAGTGGATTTAGCGTGACTGTCGTGAAAGCAGGTACGCAACAACTACAAGTTGTATTAATCCCTTCAAGTGATCCTTCAGTGTATCTACAAAGCACTCTGTTTAGCATACCTGCCATCAAGTGAAGTTTCTATTCTTACACCTAAAGGATAATCCAATTTAAAACTGAGCAAGAGGTGAGAACAAGAAGAGAAACATGAGCAAGAAGTCACATTGTCATGTGGTTATCTATTTAGCACTATACCAGTGAAACTAAACTTATCGCCACACATCAGGGGCTTAACAAGGATCTCTGTCAGGGAGTGCAGGGGATCCTCCACTGGTACTTTTTTGATAAACAAGCTCCATTTTGATGCTGTTTTATGCACTCTGGCACCTTATGTATACTAAAAGTACAAAAACAATTCCCAGTGTGAATCACTTTATTTTTATTATTAATTAGAAGATGGTTGGGGGGCCACCCAGCACACTACTGGGGGCCAGAGTTGGTTTCACTGATCCATACAATCATCACATTTTCAGGATGGGAACACAAGTGTCAACAATTCAGTGTCCCCTTTTTTTTTTACTGTGTTGTGACATGGAATAATGGCCAGAAACGTGCTTTTTTTTTTTTTTTTTTTTTTTGCAGAGCATTATAATGTCACAGTGTCACACTTTGACCTTTTGGATGCAAAATGTCATCACTTTGTCATCATATTCTACTAAGTGCATCTACTATTTGTGTCATTTTCTTTACGATGAATGTATGTTCATGTTTTGTGAGGTCACAGTGACCTTTAAGCACCAAAATCTAATCAGTCCATTGTTAAGTCCAAGTATGTTGTGTTAACAAAAATGAGATGGAAGTACAGACAACACAAAAACACAATCAGGCCTACGATGTTGCCAGTGAAGAGACATGAGAATTGTGATGCATGTTGCAGTGTTTTTGGACTTCTTTTTCTTGCAATTAAATTGCAGTAGCAAGTAAAAATTGCAGAAATAGTTGCTCTTTTTGAATAATTCATTGAAAATTGTCTGACATGAACTTCAGCTCTCTTAGCCTCAGTTAGGATAAGGCTAAGAAAGCTGCAGTTGATGTCTGAACATAGCAGATCTTATGGACAGGGATTTTCACTTTGGAGGGTGTACAGTGTTAAGTGTTTGATTTTTTGTGTCGGACATAACACAGTATATTACAAACATCCCGTTTAAAGTACTTTATATTTGCAGTGTTAAGCTATAACAATCAAGCAACCATTCCTAAAACCATGGCCACAGCTAGAAATGATGCAAACAAAACTAATAATCACTTTACTGTAAACTGCAAAAAGCCATATAGTGACTGTGAATATGACAGAGAAACAGTGATGAACCACAGATGTTCGAGATCACAAAATCTACATTTTCACCCACGTGATGAAGTTTCTCACAAACACTGCAAACTGCTTTACTAATAGCAATGTGATGACTGTATATATAGCCACACCAAACTGGTCCATATCAGCTGTCAGGTTATAGTGGGGGCATGGTGAGGAGATAGAAAGAGTTAAGACAGGCGAGCACTGCAGACATCAGGAAGAGTTTATTTGCCTGAGGGAACATGCTTATGAGGCCGGATAATTCACTTCACAAGACCATGAATATTTCTTTCCCTCGGTACAAAAGGAGGGTTGTTTGTGATCACATGTAAAAACACAAGTTTGTGCTAATAAAGAACCGAGGAGACTGAAGAACTGAGCTGAGCCATTACAGAATATCAGTGATACTCAAGGTAGGGCTGCAGGCCAAATCTGGCCCCAGACAGGATGCCAGGTGGCCCCGCCAACCATTTTCTAATTCACAAAAAAAATAAAGTGATTCAAATTGGGAACTATTTTTGTACTTCCAATATACATAAGGTGCCAGAGTGCATAAAGCAGCGACAAAGTACAGCTTTTTTATCGAAAAAAGTGCAAGTGTAGGATCCCCTGCACCCCCTGACAGAGGTCCATCTAAACCCCTAATGTCCTAAAATCCAAGAACTGTCCTAAAACTCTTTAAAACTCTATAAATGTCCAAAAATCTTTATTCCTAGAAATGTCCAAAAAAATCTTTGAAATGTGCTAAAATCTGAAACGGCCAAAAAAAATCCAAGAAATGTCCTAAAATCCTAGAAATAACCCCCCCCCCCAACAAACACACACACACACACAAAAAGTGGAAATTATCCTTAAAGTATCCCTAGGAAATTTTCTAAAATTCCAGAAACGTCCTATAATCCTTGAAATGTCCTAAAATCCAAGAAACATCCTAAAATTTCAGAGCCCAGAAACATATGGGGCTGCTGTGATTTGTGACTGGCCCCTGGCTTTCAGTCATTTTGCAAAAGTGGCCCCAGAGCAAAGCTAATTGAGTATCCCTGCAGTACGTGATGGAGAGCAGATGGATCCAAACTAAAGCCAAGAACTGAAAAAGCTTTGTACTGTACGTCCTGGTCTAAATTCACTGAGGCCACTTTCAGCAGGAGCTTTTGACGTCCTAAACCACAGTTGTCCAACATGAGTTGTGCTCTGTTGATCCAGGATGCTGGTCACCTTGACAATATCTTTATGAGCAAATATTGAATTTCTTAATCTGATTGGACTTTCTCTTGGAATGTTTCTTCCTTTACTCAAATGAAACTAGGATTAAAAACACATGCTCTCTGTTTTTAATCAGTCCAGCTGGAGTTCCCGTCTGAAATCTAAAAGTTTCTCACCCTTTGAGGAGTGTTCCCCCTGTGCGGGCTTGGAGTATTTGCACGGACTCTCTTCCTCACTGCCTCCTCTGGAGCATCCTGCGTCCTCTCCTCCTTTGACTCCTTGTCTCCTTCACCCTCACGGTGGTCTCCCTCCTTTTGGCATGCTAAAGTCAGCAAGATAACATTCAATGTCAACAATTGCAATGAAGATGCATTCTATAAAATGCTGAAAGTCTGTAACATATATGATGCTGCGATACTCAATTTGTGGCCTGTGGGCCAAATCTGACCCCCAATAGATTGCCAAGTGGCCCCCCAACCATTTTTTTAATTCACAATAAAAATAAAGTGATTCACACTGGCAATTGTTTTTGTACTTTTAGTATACATAAGGTGCCGGAATGCATAACGTGGCATCAAATTAGACCTTGTTTTATCAAAAAAAGTGCCAACGCGGGATTTCTCGCCACTGACAGAGGTCATTGCTAAGTCCCTAATGTCCTAAAAACTCCTAGAAGTGTCCTAAAAATCTTAGAAACATTCTAAAATCCAAGAAACATCCAAAATTTGAAGAAATGCCTGTTAAATCAGAGAAACGTCCCAAAATCCAAAAAACTACTTTAAATCCTAGAAATGTCCCCAAATCCAGAAATGTCCTAAAATCCTAAAAATGTTCTAAAATCCAAGAAACAGCCAAAATACAAAGAAATGTCCCAAAATCCTAGGAAAATCCCAAAATCCGAGAAAGGCCTGTTAAATCAGAGAAAAGTCTCAATATCCATGAATTGACTGTAAATCACAGAAACGTGCTAAAACCCAAGAAACATCCAAAATTACAAGAAATGTCCTAAAATCCTAGAAAAATCCTAAAATCTGAGAAATGTCCATTAAATCAGAGAAACACCCTAAAATCAAACTAATGACCTTAAATCCTAGAAATGTGCTAAAATCCAATAAAATGTCCCAATAATCCTAAAATCCTAAAAACTGGGGCTGGTGCAGGTGCCCCTGCCGTGGCCTCCTGTCATTTTGCAAAAGTGGCCCCAAAGAAAAGCAAGTTGAGTATCCCTGCTGTATGTTGGGCGAGTTTGTTCGTGATTTTTCTAGTTAATAATGCAGTATTGCTGCATCGATACAAAGCATTTGTGAAGTGATGGTGTTTCATGTTTACAGGACACGAGGAGAGATGCAGGTTTTTTTGTTGTGATCTACAGATGATGACATCACCTAGACTCAGAGAGGAGGGGAGGGGGAGTCTGCGCGACGCTAAACTGACAGACCACGACAGAGGTAAACAGAACAAAGCCTCGTGCTCCTGTGGTGTGTCATTACACTCGTGTTTACAGTAACGTTACTAACCTTGCTGCCGCGGCTCCGAGGAAACAGACGGGTTAGCTGTGGAGCTCAACTTATCTACCGTTAGCTTTCTGTCAACAACAACAACAAAGCCCTGTGACACAGCTACTCAGTCATAACCCGCCATAGAGAAATTATCTCTGTTTAAGATGTATTCACAACTTCACCACTGCCGGACACCGTCTTCAACAAAGGGAAGGCTTTGTTTCATCCTAAAAAAATCTCCAGTTTGTTCACGTCGCAGCCTTCCTCTGATGGGGCGCCGCTGGCTGACGGACTCTTCGGTACTGGGTGGGGCTAACATGACGTAGCAGTCGAGCCCACTCCCGCACGCGCGCGCACAAAATTTTGGATGTGCTATGATAAAGACACATGGAGCCCAAAAATTAATAAATATATAGATCGTGGACCAAAAAAAAAAAAAAAGTGGAATAAAATTCGACTGTTCTGGAAAAAACTAGTGAAAAAAATGATGGTGAGAGAAATAGATGGTGGGCCAAAAAAAAAAAAAAAGTGAAAAAAAAATATCTACATGGTGGAATAAAATTCAACGGTGAAAAAGATATGCTGCTAGGGATAAAAAACCTATGGTGAAAAAATAGATGATAGAAAAAAATGCTGGTGAGAAAAATAAATGGTAGAAAGAAAATGATGGTAGAAAAAAAATTATGGTGGGGAAAAAAATAAAAAATAGATGGAAAAAATGTGTGGTGTAATTTTGTTTTTTTAAACAGATAGTGGAAAAAATAAATGGTGAAAAAATGATGCTGGAAAATTAAATGGTAAATAAAAGAAATTAGATGGAGAAAAAAATAGATGATGAAAAAAATAGATGGAGAAAAGATTAGATGGGGGGAAAAATAGGTGATGAAAATAAATTGATTGTGGAAAAAAGTAGCTCTTGGGAGAATCCAAAAGTTTTAAGGGATTAAATTTTTCTCCATCATCTATTTTTTTAATCTCCCCCATGTCCCCTTTAGATGTTTCATACGATTCAAGCATCAAATGTGGCCAGGAAAGTCTTACCGGTGTACGGAAAATAACTGTAAATTTCTTTTTTTCCCTTCAGCTTTTAATTTCAGATGTGTACAATATTCAGCAACCACCGGTGTTTTTAACAGTCCACCATTTTCAAAAATGATGAACTCTCCTCACCTCTATTCCATTTGTTTTGCATTTACCTTCACACTCATAGCAAAAATACACACATACAGTACATGTTGCATAAATCAAGAAATGTAGTGTAAGTTCTTAATACTCAAGAGAAACATGACCAAGAATATGTCAAGTTTATTTATTTTGTTTAATATTAAAGCAAAAACACACATTAAGTGTAACCACATGTTAGAGGATGTTTTTACAATATCAACTTAGATTTACTGTCCATCACAAATTTATCACAGTTAACTTGTGTCCAACAAGCAAAATAAATGTAAAAGGCAAAATCAGACTGTAAAAGAGAGAGAAACAGATAAGATAAGGTGCCTGTATGATTGTTTTCACAAAACTACAACACACTAACTGCAAATTCACCAAAGTACTGGTTAAATATCTCTGGGTGGGCTTGATAAAACTGTCCCAGGAGGCGTTTTCTCTCCTTGGCTGAGATCTTGGTGTCCAGGTGGATGCTCTTCAGCAGAGCCCACAGTTCCTGATTGGTTGTTTTCTTTTGTGGAGTCAGCAAAAGTCCTGCTGGGGACCTGCTGACAGAACGTAGAGCCTGAAGGAAAAATAAAATAAAAAGTATTATAAGGGAGGAAACCTAACTGTTTGCCACATTGTGAATTATTCAGGCAACAGAAATAGCTGTTGACATTTACACAAATCCATTCAAATAAATACTGATTTTAGCGTGTATAAAGCCAGAACATTTTCAGTTCTCACTGGGTGAATTAAGGATTTATTTCAATCAAACCAGAGTTGGTGATTGTTGGACCAGCGGAAAGACAAACCACAACAGTTTTAGTGGGCTTTATTATGTGTCTGTTGACTTTTTTAATAACTTTAAGTGTTTAAAATGACTGTTTATTTAACCCCTTGAAACTTGAGAAATCAGTTTTTGTGTGTCTTTGAAACCTGAGAAAATTGGTTTGATTTCTTTGTAAAACATGGGTGAAAAGGCAGTGAGTAACTTGGCGAGAAATGTCCCACAAATGCAAGAACTTAATAAAAGGTGACGAGGAGGAAGACCTGAAAATTATTATTATTATTATTATTAAAGGGGATTTTTTAAAGAAAAAACGTCCAAAAAAACTACATTCATAATTATTATAATTACATATTAAAAAGTGTTTAAAATAAATAAATTAAATATATATATATATATATATATATACCCTTTTTCAGTTCATTTTGTTATATTTATTAATTTCTTGCTAATTTTTGTGCCATGTCTTAAGTTGCTCATTGCCTTCTTTCCCATGTTTTTGCAGAAAATCAAACTAATTAGTCTTGACATTATGTTAATGTGAATTAGAGCATATGGTGAAAAGTGTTATTTTAATGGATGTCATATCAGTCTCTGCAGCTGCACAGCAACAAATAAAACCCAGTGAGATGGTAAAAATATCCAGTCATCTACTCTGACTTTTAGAGCAGAATGATGTTTTGATCTTTCGATTATCAAAGTGTTTGTGTTGGACTCTGCTGCTGGATTAACACTCATAAACAGTCATTTACCGGTTACGTCAGGCTGCTTCCCGTGTACGAGGCCGGCCAGCTTGTCACTCACTCCTTTGTGCAGAGCTCCTGGTATCTGGAACAAAGAGAATGAAGTTGAAATTATTAGAGAGCAGAAAATGGTTTGTGGATGAAATAACAGTTGAAACTGCCAGTCGAGTTCCCACTTTTCTCTAAACACAAATGTCTGGGGCAGCATTTTCTAAACTATATTTCACAGATCAATTTAGGCAATTTGTTTACACAACACTGAGTTACAGCAGCAATAAATGTCAAAGCTCAAACAAACAAAGCAAACTCTGGGTTGACCTTTTGGAAACAATTATTAGGGCCAGACTCTGGATTGCAGTTTGAGAAGGAGTTCATGATGTCCACATTTTTATTGGCCTAAATGTAATAAGTGGTAAAACATGTGAGTCTTGGTATTGATTTTATCTGGTAAGCACAAGTAGTATTACTTTGAAAACAACTGTATAATTTGGCTTTTGTGACTATGGGGGAGCTTTGTCCAGTCTGAGAGATCCTGATGACATATAAAACATACAAAATCATAATAAGAGCCTATTCTGACATCCCCTTGCCTTAAAAATTTCCGTTATGTTGCTGAGCATGAAGACCACCATCAGCTCCTCTTTCTCCTTTGGAAGAACTCTGCTGTGGAGGATCGCCCTGAAGAGAGACTTCTTCACCGCCTGTCTGTTCTCCATCTGCATGTTCAACAGCACATCTCAAATGTCAAATTACAGAAAAAAATACAGGCGGTTCATTCAAGCCCTCTTTTTTTTTTTTTACCTGCCTCTCACTCCTCATACACATTTTTACCAATACATTTCCATGACTTTGAGGAAAAATACATTCTCTGAAAAGACCAAAGATACTCCTTGAAAGTACTTTTTCATTGGTATGTATTACTTTTTAAAATAAATATTATTTAAAAAATAATGAATTCAGAACAGGATTATGACTGAATATTTAGCAATAAAATAAGGACTGTTTGTTATTTATGAGAGGGGAGAGGGCTGTGAAAAAAGGGGGAGGCATGTCAAATAATTCTTTAAGCACTGGGGAGGAGCATGCAACTTTAAATAGCTATAATTTGTAGTTATTTTACTGCTGAACATGCCTGTGGACTGTGGCATATTTTCTTGATGATTTTCCAAGGAAAAATTCCCTTTTTTCACCATTTATCACAGCCAGAGAATGTAAATACAGAAATTATCTTTGGATTTTCAAATTTCAGACCACCCACGAACACATCATGTGTCATGAGACAGGTTTATTAAACCAAATTCCATTACTTTTCCAAAACTTTCAGGGTATATATGGTTTTCCAAAGCTTTACCATTCCTGGAAATTGCTATTTGCAAATCCCATGACTTTTCCAGGTTTTTCATGACCGTACATAGCTTGTCTCTATTTAAGGACAGTGTCCAGGTGATGACTTAAAATGTTTTTCTTGGACATTTTCAAACTGCATAATTCAACACATGATTCAGTCACCAGATCTTACCTCCTTCTCCAGCTTTATCCCTTGCGGGTCGGCTGCCAGAGCCATGAAAGTCAGCAGCCTGCGCAGCTCGTCTCTGCAGGCAGAGGGCAGCAGCTTCAGACACAACTGCAGAGCCTCAAGACACGTGTCCAACTTAGCATTCACTGGGAGGGAAGAGACACACAAATGTAAGTGAGATTGTCGAAATTTAAGTTGAACAACTCGGGTAGAAACACGGGCTTCATTTCGACTCCTGGGTCATTTTTTAACAAGGACAATGTGAACCTAAAGTGACAAAGTCAACTTTTCTAATGAGAAACCACCGTTTGTCACACTCCTAGCTCTCACCCAGCAGGTCAGTGATGGCTGCTAAGATGTCAGTCATGTGCTGAGGCAGCAGCGGAGGTCTGTCTGTGTGGCTGTAGTGTTTCACCAGAGTCCCGTACAGCAGCAGCTTACACTGGGACAAACCACTCGGAGAGAGACGAGGCAGCTCATCACCGGCGTTGACTGGTATGGACACAAACAGCCAGAAACTCAAAAATGGACATTTACACTGTAATATTATTAACAGCAGCAGCTGCAGCTTTCTACACAAACCTGACACACAGTCAATAACAAAAGCTTCTATGGAGCTGACCTGAGTATAAAGTATACGAACATACAGATATTGTACTTAAGAGTGACACCAAATCAGGTAGTAGCACCAGCACAGGGATACTCAACTTGCTTTGCTTAGAGGCCACAATTTTAGGATGTTTCTAAAATGTTAGGCCATTTCTAGGATTTTAGCACATTTCTAGAACTTTTGGACGTTTCAAGGATTTCAGCAGATTTCTAGGATTTAAGGACGTTTCTAGGATTTTGGGACATTTCTCTGATTTTAGGACATTTCTCAGATTTTTGGATGTTTCTAGGATTTTACCACCTTTTTAAGATTTTAGGACATTTCTAGCATTTAAGCACATTTCTAAGATTTTAGGATGTTTTCAGGATTTTAGTACATTTCTAGGATTTTTGGACCTTTCTAGGATTTTAGGATGTTTTTAGGATTTTTACATTAGGGGCTTAGCAAGGACCTCTGTCTAAGGGTGTGGGGGATCCTCTACTGGCACTTTCTTTTTTATAAACAAGCTCTATATTAATGCTGTTTAATACACTCTGGCACCTTATTACACTGAAAGTACCAAAACAATTTCTAGCATGAATCACTTCATTTTCAGCGTGAATTAAAAAATGTTTGGGGGACCACTTTGTACCCTATTGGGGGCCAGATTTGGGACATATTATCGCACTAGCCTCTCCTATTTTAATCCTCATCCAAGTACTTGCCTCCATCTGATGAACTGCTACCAGCTGCCTCTGGCTCACAGCTGTCCTGATCCTGCGGGAACGGCAGCTCCCTGCTCAGCGCCACCACTGGCTGATCAGGGAGGAAGTCTAGACAGTCCAGAGCCGCACAAAGCCACTCATCCTCCCTGATGTATGAGGAGGAATACAAGCCCATTTTTATTCCATTACAGTAAGACACTATATGGTAATATACACAATATATTACCATATATTCAATTTAGAAGGTCGATACTATTCACGTCTGTACTGTAAATATGAAGAGCAGCCAGTTAGCTTATCTTAGCATAAAGACCAAAAAGCCTGGTTCTGTCTTATATTATTTTGATTGTTTAACTTACTGATAACATAAAATGCAGGCAGGCTTTTTTAATCTGAGTCTGGATTCAGAAGTACATACAATTTTAATATGCAGTCACATCTGCCACATGCTGTGTTGCATCTTAGATCATTTAAGTAAGTAGTAAATTATTTTTTAAAGCCACACATACTGAGAGTCCCTGAAGGCCTTGAGGATCTTTCTGTCCAGGTGGTTGCTGCTGTAGATCAGGTCTGGGTTACTGTGAGCCAGCGGGTGTAACGGAGGAGGAGGGGACGGGGTCTGGCTGCACTGAAGCACCCCCTCCAACAGGGGGAGCTCCACCAGGTTTAAAAGCCGGAGCAGCGTCTGCTCCTGCCACACTTCGGCTACCACTGGGGAGGGACGCAAGACAACAAAAAAACAAACTAAGATTCGCAGTTTTATAGTTCTTTGGTTGTCTGCCAGTGCTTTACTTAATTAGTCTTTGAATTCTTCAGTTATGGACAAGAACATGTTTGACCTTTGACCACCAAATTCTAGTGTCTTACATGATTGTGGTAACGCAGTGTCTGTCTGCACTTTGCTGGGACTCAGACTGTCCACCAGAGGCTCCGCTGACAGACGGGCAGTGGCAGGAGTGTCCAGCTGGTTGGCCACAGGGGTGATCTGAGTAAGTTTGACGGGGGTGGACATCTCAACATGTAAGTCAGTGGGACGCGTCTGCTCTTCCTGCCTGGAAGGCCAAGCAGAGACAGCTGAGAGCTCACGCTGGTGACATGTCGAAAAGTACTTTGTGAATTTTAGCACAGGTTAGGTGAAAGGACACATGCTATGAAAAGAAAAAAAATCTCTTTTTTTCCTCTCCCTTGAAGCCTTGGAAGCCTGGATCGACATCATTTTTCTTGAGCTGCATTCAGACCCCATCACAAGTACTTAAACCTTCGAACTCTGTGCAAATTGGTTCGCTGTCTTCTTGGGGTGAAAAGAAGCAATTAAAAATATAAAGAAATGCTCTGAAAATTGCAAGAAAATAGTAGATCTACAAACTAAATTTTTGAAATAGCTGGGGGAAAATGTCCAAAACACTGTATTTATAATGTTAATAATTATATATTTTAGAATTATTATAGAAGCACTTTTTTGACTTTTCTTTTTTCTGTGTTTTTAGGTGATTTTCTTTTATGCATTTTTCTTTTTTCTTTTTAAATTTTTGGTACATTTCTTTTTAAGTTGCTCACTGCATTGTTCCCATGTTTTGAAGAGAAATAAAGAAAATGCTATCAGGTTTCAGAGGGTTAATATACAGTAAATGCTTGTATTAAACCATAGTAGAAACTGTGCTAAATCGACGAATAGGACTGTTTAAAGGAATCGTTTTATCCCAAAAAAAAAAAAACAAACAAAAAACAAACAACATATTTGTCCCCTTTCCTGTGGAGCTTTTTATTAATCTAGATTGTTTTGGTGTCAGTTGCTGCGTAATGGAGATATCGGCCCGTAGAGATGTCTGCCTTCTCTCCAGTATAATGGAACCAAATGGCTCTCAGCATGTGGTGTTCAACACGCCCAAAATTCATCTGAAAAACTTAACAGCAATGTCTTTTTCCAGAAATCATTTCACGGTTACTCAACATAATCCACAGACCTTTTTGTGAGCAGTTTCATGAAGGAGCTATTTTCTTTCTACCGAACTACACCAGCTAACCGCATTGCCGCACAAACGTAAGCATTCTTTTTTTTGCTAGATCAGCAGTGAGCATTGCATCTCAGCTGAGGCGGTCACCTGTCACGCCATTTGGAAAAGGATGCATCATAAAATTTCCTTGTCTGCATTATATATATGTTTTTCTTAAATGTGGGTGTAACTAATAAACTGATGACTCAGTTTATGTAATGTATGCCATTAAAAAAACAAAAGAAAGATTAAGTACCTGTCTGAAGAAGCACTGCAGAACAGTCTTTGGATCCCCTTCACACCTCTTTCCAACTCCTCCACCGAGGGAATACTCACACCTACAAACCTGTGTGTTAAAAAAAACAGGCATCTTGTTTTCACAGTCATAGCAATTACAGATAGACATTAGACATCACAGGTGGCTGTGTGTTTGCGTGTATATAACCTGTAAAGAGCACTCTTGCTGTCTTGAAACACATCCTGCTTCTTGTCTTTTCCAAAAACTTTGGTACCCACTGCCTCAAACACATTACAGTCCAACAGAGCCTGGCACACACACACCACCTTGTCCCGTGACACATCGGCACCTTTAAGTTTAACCAAGCACATGTCTTTTGATTCAGAAATAAAACAATAGATTGTAAAATCCACCAAATTATTTGATGCAAAATCTGAGAATACAGAATGCTACCATATATAAAATCCACTGTCCAACAGATACACACCTTCAGTGACACAGCTGATGTGTTCTGCCACCACATCTACAGCCTCTGAGCCGAGGAAACACTCGCCGCGAGATCTGAGGTGGACTCGTCGGCACTTCACTGTCACAGAGGACCGGAGGTGGGAGATGAGGCTGCTCCACATGGAGGAGGACTGGACCGGTTTACTGGTCGCTCCATGAGCTGAGAGACAGGCACAGAGAAAATCAAAGGACATCAAACTGAATCCATATTGTCATATTTTACAGATAAAATGTGCAGGGTTGGAGTACAGATAAATAGAGGGTAGTTTTACCTTTTACAAACTAGATTGACAACATTTTTGTTGTGCTGCATTAAGATGACTTTCACAAGCATTCAAACCTCTGAAACCAAAGATTATTGGTCAGATCTGTTTTGAAAACTTGGGAAAAAGGCATTGAGCAACTAGGCAAGAAATGTCCAGCAAACTGCAAAAATAAATAAGTAAAATAAATAAATAAATAAATAAATAGGAAAAGGCAATTACTTGAATATAAACTGTGGTGAGATTATTATCCATTACTTAAAAAAACAAACAAAAACAAAACAACACAACACAAAACAAAAAAGCAAAAATGACAAAATGTACAGAAAACTAAGAAAAAAAGATATTTTATTTTATTTTTTATCACTTTCAAAGGTCACTTTCTTGTTTCTTTTTTTTAATCTTTTGATCCATGTATTGCTATTATGTGTGTTGCTTGTTTTAAGGTTTTAATTTTCTTGTAAGTTTTTACTTTCTTCTTCCTAATTTTTGGGGCCATTTCTTGTTAACTTACCTTCCTACCATGTTTTCATGTGTTACTTAAAGAAACCAAGCCAATTTCCTCAGGTTTTCAAAGGATTAAGACAAATTTGAGAGATAACAAAGCATAAATAAGAGGGAAAACTACTGTAGGACAGATTTAGGAAAACTAAGTCTAAAGTCAGATTTTTAATCAGTGAGCATTAAAAACAACAACTTTTTGAGAGTGCCCAGAATACCAAAGCTGGCCAGGCCACAATGAAATAATCTGCAGCTCATGGAGGGCACACGAACAGCCCTCCATGAGCTGCACAGGGTGCACCACCTCGTTGAAATGCATGCTTGATTAACTTACCTTGTGGACGCACACACAATTTGTCTGCGAGGTTTAACGCCGCGGCTCTTTCTTTTATCGACGCCATGTCTCCAAAGTGAAAGAAAAGCAGCAGAAAAGGTACGTCTTTAGTTGATAACAGGCAGGTGTTTAAACAAACAGGAGAAAGCAGCCAGAGAAACAAAGCACGTCCAAGCAGAAACTGCTTTTGTATGTGTGCAATCTTAATATCTAACCTGCAGATGGCAGCAATGGCTAAATCACATGATCCTGACCTCAGCTCTCTGACAAAGGAGTCAAATGCTACCTGGCCTTCATGTAGGGTCACTATTATATTCATATCAACCACTGAAACAATACTGATTCAATATGGTTATGTCAATAAAGTCATTTTATTTGAACTGAATTACTAAGAATATAGAATATCAATGGCGAGGAAATGGATGGACACATTTAGGGATATGAGCACCAATGTGGGCCAAATGGGTTTTTTCTTTACCCACAGAGACAAATAACATAGGGGCGATTAGCACAATTAGCCTATAGTGGTAGTACTAATACCTCCAAGCTCTGTGCTGCAGCTGCAGAGTAAGAGAAAATATGAGAAAACTATTTTGCCCCCTTTTTCTCCTGGTAATTTAAATCAAGTTATTTTACGCAGTTTTGCCTCTTTAGAGACATGCAGTATTTCTAATAGATGGGTATATTTAAATGTATTTTTATATTTTGTCTGTGTTGACTGTTTTAACCACTTATTTTTAGCAGTGGATGAAGTATTCAGATTATTCACTTAAGATAATACTCTGTTACAAGCAATAGTCCTGCATTGTGGTACTTGCAAATTGTAAACATAAGTATAATCAGGAAAATGTACTTAAAGTGTTAAAAGAAAAAGAGCCCAATGCAGAAAACATCTTTAAAAAAACACACACCCCAAAATTCAGAATTATTAGGAAAAAATATATTTAAAAAAAACAATCTGAAAATGATTTAAAAAGATGAAAAACAAAAACCAAAAATCTCTCAAAATTATTTAAAAAACTGAAAAGCCCCCCCACCCCAAACAAACCAAACTCAAATTATTTTCAAAAAGTAGAAAAATGCTCAAATATTATATCATATTTTTAAAACTCCTCTCATAAATGCAAAAAAAATCTTAATTTTCAAAGTAACTAAAGCTATCAGATAAATGTAATGAAGTAAAGAGTACAATATTCCCTCTGAAATGTAGTGGAGTAAAAATATAAGTTATAAGTAAAGTACAAGTACCTCAAATTTATACTTCTGTACTCACATTGGAGGCAGAGGGCGCTGCTGCTAACCGCTCCCGACTGGCTAACCACCAAAGGTAATGTAGCAATATCAAAAAACGTCATTTTACCTGATTAGTTTACATATAACAACTAAAAGTCTTATTCCTATTGACATTAACATATTTTTAAACAATATGTGTTAGAAATTTACCGACTAACTATCGCATTTTTTGTTTATGTTTGCAAATTGCTAGCTAACATTTCACTGTAGTTAGCTAGCATTCAGTTAGCTTTTGCTGTAGGCTAATGTTTTGGCTAATGTTTTGGCTAATGTTTTGGTGGTGATCCCAATAGGAAACTGCGTTGTTATTTTTTAAATACATTTCAGTTATAACTGATACGTTAAGCTTAACATTGTAGCATATGTATTTGGAATAAAATACAGCTAAACTTGTTTATTTGCACTTGCTAACTGTCTTTATCCCTTTAAATTCTTCACCAAGAAAAAGGCAATGATTTTTTTTCTTTGCATTTTAAAAAAAGATATTTGGGGCTGTAATAACAAAAATCAGTGCTTATTTTTTAACATACCCCACCATTAAAAAATAAATAAAAATATGCCTCTATCAAATGGTTGAGTTGGCCGTTCATGATAATGGTAAAACAGAGAGAAAAAAATCACAAATTCAATATTGAATTTTGTAATTTAAAAGAATACCCATTATTTGCTATTAATGCTTGTAATGTGTTGGTATACCAACATATATCAGTGTGTTAACATGGAATTAGTAGTGTTACCAGTACTAGTATTATTTTTTACACCTATTTGCCATTACAGTACTTTGAAAATGTCTCAGAAATGGTGAAAAAAATGATACTGATCTAATTTGTATCACCACGTATTTATTGGTATAACTCAAATATATTATATTAACAACTGTGAATATTCATCCTTTTTTAAAATTTTATTTAAAAAATGTAATTTTTTTATAGCATCACTAATTTTACCGTTAAAGGTTAACTCAGCTGTTAAAAAACAACAACACAGTTTTAGACAGTTAAAAACCATACTAACAAAATTATTTCACCACAACATTTTTTATTTATTTCTTCGCAAATAGTCATTTTTAATTTCACCAGCTTAACTTCACTACCCTTACCATAGGAAAGCCAGATCAACTGTTTGGTTTAAAGAAAAACATATAATTTAAAAATAGCTTGCTGTTTAACCTTTAGTTGCAATATGGTTAGTAAATGGAGCGGTATTGGTGTAGTCTTTACTGATAAACTGTCAGAAAATGACTGTCGTTAACACACAATTGTGCTGTGTATGTGGCCTTTTTCACAGCAGACACTTGTCTTTAGTGGGAAAACAGCGGTTACTAATAAACTTGATGATTCATCCGTCCCAGTAAGCAATTACAATGTGACAGTGAGCCAGTAGCACAATACAAGGGTACTGAAACTAAAGCAGCCAAATGATATTCAGACATCATTCATTTTTAATTTTTTTTTTTGTGACATGATAAAATGTCTTTAGTAAAATGCCTATTGTAGTGACACTTTTACACTAATATTGCAGTAAGTCACACATTTCATTGCTGTTAGCGGCAATGTGAATACTTGTATTACAATCTCAACACTGTGGTTCAACTTTCTTTTCCTCGACGCATTACAGAACAGCAACTAACATAACTCACCAAAAGATATTACAGACATAATATTGCTTGATAGAAATGTTCCTATTTAATGGATGACACTTCTTTTAATTTGTCTTTTCATGGCTTAGAGATGGTGGTTAATACCTGCTCAACTGAATCACAGAAGAAGCAAATAATGACATTGTGGTTTACTCCCTCACTCCCGGTCACATACACATTCGCAGTGTGCACACCAGACACGCACACTATCACTTTGACACACTAACACACGTTTCCACATCCCCTCCCTCCTCAGCCTGGGGTCACACTGTCATTTTATGATAGTAGCCAATTCTAGCAGGGATCATTTAATTCTCCAATGTGATTGATACCAGCACAGGTTAAATGGGAGAAAAAAGGTCTGTTCTATTAAGAGATCAGTGGCTAGTGGAGACCTCCCACTTAAATACTCATATTTCCCCTTAAGTGTGTGTTTGCGTGTATGCAGCGTGTGTGTCACTCAGTCTCTTGGTTACGTTGAGGGGACAGTTGCAGAGGACCATCCGTGGGTCAAATTAAATAACCTAGATAATTTAAAAAGCATTGACAGCACAATTTGTCCATTCAGTGTTATTGCTCTGACCCCTATTAGTGTCAATGGGCTGGTTCATTTGAACCTCAATGGCTTATCAAGGTGTTATCTTCTCACTGCAATGGAAGTGGTGTAAAACAAAGAAAGAAAAAACCCTAATGGTCATTTCAAAGCCATTAGGTTAGATTGTAGTGATTGAGAAACATTATGAGGCTTTAATGTGCAAGTCTATTATTTCTAATAAAATCATTTAGCAGTAAAAATTGCAGATGAGGAAGTAATTATGAACACACGAGTGGAAAAGCAGAGGGTGACTGCTTATTAAACAGCCAATTCTATTAACCTTTTTCAACAAAATGGTTTTTTTTGTCTTGATTAACAGGCGGCAGAGACCCAGTGGGACCTTGGCCTGCCTTGAAACAACTCAATGGATCTCAGTGCTGACTCTGGGACACTCCCCACCCACAACACTGTAAGTTACTACTTTTTAACAGTAGAGGACAAAGCAAAGAACATTCATCTGCTTTTTTGTTTATTTATCATACGAATAAATTTAACTAAAATCGTTTGATATAGATAATTACTGGGTGTTCGGATTCAAGTCTATTAATCCCACAGGGGCAATTTGTTTGAACAGCTTGCTGTGTACACATACACAACTCCTAACATGCACTGTCTCTGTTCGAGAGCCTCAGCCTAATTTTGTATCACAGAATTGCCAAACTACTAGCTAAATGGTGCTAACTATTTGATTAGTTATAATAGAAAGTTTTATTTTTTTTATGCAGGTAAGAGGACCTGTGTTGGAGCAGGAGCTGTCTCTGTCCAGCGCTCGCTGTCAAACAGAAAGTGGAGACACCATCTCACTACAGTTGTTGGAATTTAAAACCCATCTACTTGAGGCTGTGGAGGAGCTGCATATCCGGAGGGTAAAGTAGCAACTGTAACATTTGTGTTTTTACTTATGTACTTGGTCTTACTTAGTGAATAAGGAGAGGATCGTCCTTCCCACCAGTTCAGGCAGGTATCAGCCTTATTGGATTGTCCAATTAATAGTGTGGATTTCCCTTTCTGTTGCATTTCCATGGGCCGACCAGAACTTTGATTACGTTTGCTCACCTTCTGCCTTACACATTGTAACATTGTTAATTGGTGTTATGCTTGTGCGTCATAAGCCGAAAGCAACCTTCTGTGTCTATTTGGAATGCAGCCGAATGGTGTCAGTTGAGGCTGCAGCTGGACAGACTTGATGGCGTTGTTATTTTAAGCTGGCAGCTGGATAGCTGCACGGCACCAGGCACAACCACATCATACCCACAGAGGTGTCACCTGGGAAGGCGGCCGGACGGAATTGGTTGCGTGCGTATAAAATGCGGAAGGGCGGCATCAGGTGATAACGCTGCCGGCATTGAGGCAATTTAAGGAGCACAAGTGTGATTATAGGGTTGTTGGGAGGGAAGGTGAACGGGTCCCACAAACAGCTGACTTTCATGCAGGAGTCTGGTGTTCACTTGAGGATGTGAGGTGTTTTTTTTTGTTTTTGTTTTTTTTTTTTTTTACACCTTACCATGTGCTCCTTTTACCTAAATCTAACCATCATGACAGTCAGCAGTGGTTGCCATGTGATCTTGTTGTGTAAACATAAGGACGTGCTGCATCATCCCTCCATGTGCATTTGTTGACGTAGTAACAGCCAGGCTGTAAACAGCTGACACAAAAGGATACCTAAAAATGTCATAAGTAGGCGCAGAGGGTCTGACAAAGCGGCACCATGTGATGAGTTGGGATGAGAACATGTTGCACAGATGACTGCTATCTGCTGGTACAACGACATGAGGGCGACGCAGCTTGTTCTCTGACGTCAGCTTCGTGTGTCATGGCCCTAACTTTGCGTCACATCACTGTTGACTGAGAAGTACTTTGACACTAATGGCTCTCTGTTTGGCTAAAGAGCAGCGTCATTTCATAGAAAGGGAGTCGGTCTCATAGTGTCCTAGAGGAAGCCAGCTGTCCTTTTTGGCTGTTTGGATTAGAGCCAGCTTGATGCACATTGTGTCGAGATGGGGATCACACAAGCCATTTGACCCCTGACCAAAAAGCAGAAAGTAAATTTATTTGTAAAAAAACAACAAATATAAATAATAATACTGTATACCCTCCAGCAAGTACTTTCAATCTGCTAACACACTGCAAATGTGCTTAAAGGTTAGGGGAGCAAAAATGGGATGTTGGTCATTTGTTGCCATTGAGTTTTTATTGTTATTGTCATGTTAACTGAGAAGCATTAGATGAGTCTGATCCTCCTCAGGCACTGCTGTTATCAAAGTAGCACTTTGTAGTTGTGGCGTTCATGGGGTGGAGAGGTTAAGGAGCGAGAGGATGTCATGATGGTGCCGGACATTCCAGAGCAGGTCAAATTCCAGTTGGTTTGTTTTCTTTCTTTCTTTTCTTAATACAGTACAACCCACTGCTTTAGTTGGTGAGAATGTGGTGTTCTGGTAGTTTAACACTACTTTATACTTCAGTCACTACACAGATTGAAATATTGTACTTTTTACTCCTCTACAATGATTTGATCATTTTAATTAGCTAGTTAGTCTACAAGTGAAGATTTACACACACAGCACATGGAAATATACAAGTGCAGCTGAAATCAGTAGTTGATTGATTAGAGTCATGCAAAAAGCAGTTCATGAAGAACATTTTATGATTACATTTTATGATTACAGCTTCATAAATATGACAGATTCCATCAATGGTGCATGAGATGCTTGAGGTACTTGAATTCAACACAAATTTAAGTCCTGGAATACCTTGAAAATCAGGCATTTTTGAACTTGGTCCTTGAAAAAGTACTTGGATATAACGGAGGAGGACAAAATGATACATTTTTTAAATTTTTTACTTTTAAATTATTTTATGAGGTATTATATAATTGTTTTACAGCTGTGGTTGCAATTATTTGATAATGCAGTATTTGCGCCAACTGGTGGGTGAACACTTGTAAATACTCTACACCAGGATGTTTCGCTAGCCTGCGAAATACTCACACTGGAGCAGCGTTAGCCGTTAGCACAAGTTTTGATTTGTAATTTGGCAGTATGTAAGCAGCAGTTAATTAATAATAAACTGATTTTAGGCTCTCTTAGCATGTGTTTGTTCCATTTCCGAATATGAACAATTTTATTGCAACAGATGGTCAAATAAAAATGAGTGCTTGAAAAGGCACTTGTCTGTACAAACCCTGATATGCAGTCTCACTTCTTTTCTTTTGATTTACTTGGATTTATTGTATAGATTCAGATTTTTACTTTTAAAACTTAAACACATTTCCCTGATTGTATTTAATAAACTTTAACTGAAGTAACAATTTCAATGCAGGACTTAGGACCATATTTTTTCACAGTGTGATATTAGTATTTTTACTTAAGTAAAGGATCTGTAAACTTCTTCCACTCCTGCTGCTGACAAAGCCTTTACATCATTACAAATGTTTTGCTTTTGCTGTTTTTTTTTAAATTTTATTTTCCTGCAATGTCAGTACTGGCACTCTGGAAAATCATGTTTACTTTTAAGTGTATTTAATAGTATGTTGAGTTCACTAATGCTGAATTTCTTACAGCCTTTTTTTCATGGCATTTCTTTTACTCTTGGGCCTTAAACAGTGTTCAGGGGGCGTAACCTATGCTAAGGTGACTTCATCATTCAGGTTCAAAGCATATTTTGATGGTTGATTTTGTGCATATAGAGTAAACGTCTCTTATTTAAAAAAAAATGAAAGGAAATTAAAGAGAAATTTAGGAGAATGTTTCTGTATGAGGCTCACTGTGACTTATCACTTTAACACATGTAATGGAAAACTTCAGGATAAGCTCTGCCCAACTTCTTTCAATTAGACTATTAAATTAACCATCACTTTTTCGTGCCCAGATACTTTTTTCCTCTTATTTCACGCCCAATAAAAAGCATTCATCAGAACAGCAATAAAACAGCAAAGAGATTAAAAGCCATGGCAAATATATAATGTAAACAGTCATGAATTTTCACATAATGAGTAAAATCGTATATTATGAAATATTGTGTGGCAAAATATAAATAAAAATGTTTTAGTGCCCTCAGCCCTAAGTTGATCTGCAGTTGCCTATCTTGATTTACATGGAATACCAGGCTTAATAAACCTTTCTAGTGTCTTTTTAAACACATGCACATGCTCTCTCTCTCTCTCTGTCTCTCTCTCTCTCACACACACACACACACACACACACACACACACACACACACACACACAATAATGATTCCTCAGTGGAAAAATAACAGCTTTATCTCCTGTGCACTCCTTTTTTTTAAAGTGCAGTGCCACGCTGGTAGCATAGTTTAATTGGAACTTATAAAATAAACTCAGTGAGTTAACCGGCTCCCACATGCACATAAAAAAGTCCCATGGATATAGAGAGCAATTGACTTTTACCTGCCTTCTGCCAGGGAAGAGGGAGGATAGGGATGGCTTTCCACAAATATCACCTCCCCTCTAATGTTCCTCTTTCTCTTGTGTGCTTCTACAAAAGATACGGTGGAATGAACCAGGGGAACTTACAGCAGTTCTGGCTCAACTCCAGAGAGTTATCTGTCCAAAAAATGGAAGAGATAACACTTTTCAGTCTGTTCTGTGGCTGCTAAAACTGCATCGCACCTGCCATCGCCCCATCTAAATTTACTGTGTTTTTAATTTATCAGGTGTCTCCAGGTTGTCTGTGTGTCTGCCTGTGAATTACTCCTTACACAGTATGTGTGATTGGTCTTAGCTACCCGCTGATATGTATGATGCCTTTCTTTGGTTCAGGATGCAGAGACACGCTTTGAGGATCAGATCAGCAAACTGGTGTTGGAGAAACAGGAGCTGGAGTGGGAGAAGGTATGGCAGGGTCTTTAATGTCAAAAGGTCATTGGTACTCATATTCAACAAATAAGTAATTTTTAGGGATGCACAAATTTGGTATCAGCATGCCTTTATAAAATAAAAGATCGGAATCGGCCAACATGCTAATTTCTGCCGGTATCACAAACCAAGTGAACATGTACAAAACATCAACCCTAACTTGAAGTATTTTTCTTATTTTGAACAATGAATGAATCTTACATTCATTCAAAATGAATTTGTTGATTTTTTTCCTTTTTAACAGAGTGACCCATACTCAACTTTTCCAGGTTGATTTTGCTGGCAAGTAGACTATAAGGCCTGGAAAACAATTTTTCTAATTTCATAACTTTTCCAGGATGACCGTAGGAACCCTGTATGATGTTATTTCAACAACAGAAGAGACTCGATCACTAAAAAATTAGGAGGGAAAAAAAGAAAATATCAATATTGCCATCGGTTATCGGCCAAACGAGTTGCTATATCAGCAAAATGGGTATTGGCAAAAAATCCAATACCTTGCACCCCAATCTATTTTGATATGTTATACTTATTTGCTCATCAAAGGTTTTGATTAATTTATCCTTCGTACATACTTTGACAGGAATCCCTACAAAATCAGATTGAAACGGCGGCAAACCAGCACAGAGAGTCGCTCGCCAGTGTGAAGAAGCAGGTATATTTTTGTGTTTGGTTGCAGTTTTTAGAAGTAAATCCAGACTTAACAAATAACTGAAATTTTCTGAGCATATTTTTCTTCTCTCAAGCTTCAGGCCAAAATAAGAAATACTGAGGAGGAGAAGGTATGAATGGCTTATTCCCAAAAATGTCGATGAGATACTCAGAGCATTTTATTCAATTAATGTTTTTAGTGGAGTAGTAAATTCACTCATCTCAGTTACACAATCTTGGCCCTTAGAGTGGATTCTTTGGTGCTGTGCTTTGGTATTTATAGCTTTTTTGAAGCTCACAATAATGATATAACATTTCAGGGGAAATACCAGGTCAGCGCGGAGTTAAAAGACAAGGAGATTAACAACTTGAAAGAAGAACTAAAGTCACTACAGGTACGATGTATTACACTCACAGTCTCCTCTTTCTGTTTCTGTCTCTATCTCTCATATGCACTCCCACTCATACCGTCAACTTTCTTTCTTTCTTTCTTTCTTTCTTTCTTTCTTCATATCTTTCTCCGTTGCTGTCTCTTGTTCTTTCTTTAAAATCAGAAGGAAAAGTGATAGGTAAAGAAAGTAAAGCTCATGCCCATCCAGGGTCAAGAGCGCAGGGTGTTAGAGCCTCTGTCTGGCTCCCAGAGTGTTTGTCTTCATGGCTGACACCCCAGAGGTGATATACAGCCGTCCCCACGGTCCGCTGCACTTTTACAACCCATCCGTGTTACAGAGACAATAGAGACTGTTTTTGATATTCTATCTGGGAGACACTGAATGCGGCGTTTGGCTGTAGTGAGGCCCAGTTGTGTTCATTCTTGTGACACGGTCTGGTGGACTTCTTTAATTTAACACATTTTCACGTCAGTGGCAGTTGGGATTGAAGTGATTTAATGACCATGTGCTAAATTACAAATTTGAGCTCCACTGGAACAGTATGGTTTAATTAGTCCTTCATCAAATGTAAATAATTCATTATAGCAGGAAATAACCTGGCTAATAAATATCCATTGTAATTTAGTATTTCTAAGTCCAAATCATAGAAATGATAGGGTTGAGCTGCCCACAACTACAGCAATTGAAAACCCCACAAATTAGATCCCAACATAAAATACTTGTAATGATACTTTGGATTTGCCATACTTCGGCATTTATTAAAAATTAAAAAGTTTGGCAAAAAAATTGGAAGTGCCTTGAACATTTTGTCAGTTTTACTCTCAAAAATTTACATTGATTGCTGCTTCACTTTCGCCTGATTTCAAATAATTGGTTGTTTTTTAAAGCAGGCTGGCAGTTGTAGTTAGCACTTCTCAATCAAACCCCTTTAACACATTAAAAAAAAAGCTCAATTATTTCCCCCCCAACACATAAATCAACTTGCAATCCTTTAAAAGTTATCAGTGACCCCCCTCAGAATCCGCAGAATGAGAACCCCACTGATGCTGGTTAATAAAGTGCTGCTCGTTTGATAAATGATTCCCAAAATCTGAAAACATTCAGGGCAGCCCATTGTGTAAAAGATTCACCGCTTGACAGCCAACTTTGAGAAAATATATAGTTAGATGTACCGTATATATGAATAAATATGATTATGTAAATAATCCACTTTACTTGGAAACCCAGTCTGGCTTACTGCTGAAATTAAGAGTCTGACTTTCATCGAGTATACAGGCAGTATCATAACTCGTATAAACACACGAGATGCCTTAATCATCCAGGCAGCAACTGTGTGTGCGTGTGTGTTAAGTATTCATAAGTCCATATAAATATTTCAGCCATAAGCAGCACACCTGTCACACATTCAGATGTGCATTTTTTCCCCCAAAATATTTCTGTTGAATCTGGAAAATTGAATATGTTTGAGTTGGTTGGTGAAAAACATGACATTTAAAGATTACTACTGGCCATGTTTGGAAATGAACTATTTTGTCCAACTGCCAGTGTGGCTGGTGGATGCCAGAATCTACCAACCACATCTAGCAGCCACATGGATATCAGCATTTAGACTGTGTCTGGTGCTAATTTCCAGCCCTGCTGCTGGGGTGCTTGGAGTCTATAGATATTCTGTTCAATAGACCAGTGATTACTTGATTAATTAAAAAAAAGATCCCCATATTAACCAATTATAAAGATAATCATTAGTTGCAGCCCTACATCAATTCAGAGGGAGCACATTTTCATTAAATACATAAATCGTTTGGAGATGAATAATAATTGATCTATGAATATTTATACAATATTGACAATACTGTTTGTTCAATCTTACATTTGGGTGAGCTGCTCTCATCTGTGTTTGCTTAAAAGATTCAAAGTTTGTTCTTGACTGTAGAAATCAATATTACCTCAAGGTCCATTTCGTAGCACTGCTGTGTGTGTTGTATGCATCTGTGGCATTGTGTACTAATGTATACATCATCATATAGATCATTTGTAACTGATTACATTTAACTTTGGGGGTATCCTGAAAATAAAGGCTGGAAAACCTCAAATTCAGTCACAGCCATAATGCCTGGCTCATCAGAGTGGAAATGCTTGATCTTGTCGATTTTCTTTTACGGCTGTTTTGCAGTTACTGAAGTACAACTTGGAGAAGAAATCAAATGAGCTGGTAAGAAAGGATTTTCCACTTATACAAATTGTTGACAGAAGATGGGTGGGAGTAAGAAAAATTAAAAGAGGAGGATGAGGAATTGGTGCTAAGGAGGGATGGGTTTGGAGGGAAGAGCTCATCAGGAGTAACGGATAGGGAGTATGTGACACTTTGAACTGCCAGCACAGCAGAGAAAATATCTCTATTAAAATATTTTATAACTGGGCCTCGCTCGGTTTAACCTTCTTCACATAACAGTGGCTCAGCAGAGTGAGAGGGAGTCAAAGCGAGCTGGTGTGTTGGAGAGAGGGAGTGGGAATGAGAGTAAAGGGAGTGAGTGGGAAAATGAAAGTGAAGAAAAGAATCTGCTCAGCTTGATACAGACAATCAAACTATAATGGCAGTTTGAAGAGCGATAAAGTGCTCTGAGGCATGCCCTGAGTTGATTCCTTCATCCCACAGAAAAAGACAGACACTAGCTGTGTTAAACTGTGATCATTTCAATCACTTGACAGCTGTTTCTTCTGTAGTATACTATATCTGACAACATGTGCTGCAGCATTTTGCCTCCTCCTGTTTTGTGCCTGCTTTTAAACTGAGCAGCCGGCATGGAGCATCCTCAGTACTTTTCTTATGTCTTATATGCGCCGAGTGCAGACCTGGGGTCAGCAGCCAAACAGCTTAGCTCAACAGAAAGACTTAAAGAACAGAACAGCAAGCCTGACTGTCTAAAGTTTAAACAAGTCAGCCTACCAGAACCTCGAAAACCCGGTACACCAACACGTTCTCATCCCGACTCGTCAGATAGTGCCGCTCTGTCAGTGACCTTCTGCATCTACTTATGACGTTTAGGAGTCCGTCTACATCAGCTGTTTACGCTCCAGGATGCCGTGTCCATTATGTTCAACAAATGCTTGATGCTTGTTGTGGGATGAAGCAGCATGGTTCTTACATTTATGCAACAGCACCTGGCAATCAACGCGGTCCCTCGTGATGGTTAGGATTAGGCAACAAAGTCACGGATGGTTAGGTTTAGGAAAAAAGGCACAGCGTAATGTGTAGGAAAAAAACACACCAACATAGTAAGCAAGCTTCGGAATCTTGTACAAAAGGCAGCGTATTGAGAGTGTTATTGATCTTGTCATCAAACTCTCAGCAAGAATATTGCTAAGTATATTTCACCATATGTTGAATTATTGCTGCAAGAAAAGAAACATTTTCCACATTTCATCCTCACTCCTCTATGTATTCATTGATTAGTAATTTCTTGTAACATTTCTTTGCTAAGAACTTTTTGCTGTTATATTTTGCACTGCATTTCTACAGATCTGTCAGGTGAACCATGTCAGGTACTATAGCAACTTTTTTCTTTGTTTTTTTTTTTCACCTGTGTGGGGCACTCATTTCTTCTTCTGTTTTAACTTAATCCATCCACAGGAACTGAAGTTAGCCTTGCAGAGCCGGTCAAAGGACAGTCACTTGAATCAGTTGGCGGAGGCTGAGAAACGTTTCAGTGCTCTGTCCAGACAGTGTGCCGTGTTCAAGCAGGCCCACGAGAAACTCGAGCAAAATGGTAATTAATGAGTGTATGGCTGGATGGATCCGTACACAGAAAGGAAGCTATATAGAGGCTCTCTATTTGGTGATGGCTGTGCAGTCAGTTTACAAATATTATGCTGAAAAAACATTTATTGTCTGAAGTCGGAAAGAACTGCAAAAACAACAACCCTCTACAGGATACTTTACAGTACATCGGCATGTGCTATTGAATGTAACTGAGGCAGTGTGCCTAAAAAAGGCACACAGTGTTCACTATATTAGATCTAACCAGGAAAGGCTCTGTTTTGCCCCTGGAATAGCTTGAATTCTTTACAGTATGAATGTAACAAGATGTTGGAAAAAATTCACACAGATGTTGGCTCATGCTGACTTGATACAGAAGTGTAACTCAGTTTCTGCAGAACTTTCAGAGGCACATTAATTTCTACAAATATCTAGTTCAACAGATATTATTTTGGGGTCAAGGTCTGTGTTATGAGTAAAGGTTACTTTCATGTTCCTTCAAATGCTCCTCCGCAATGTTTTAATAAAGAGTAAACTGGGACTATGAGGAGAGCTTCCAGCTAAGCAGCAAGGGCTAGTGTTCAACAACGCTCACTTGTATTCAGTGTGTGCCAATAATACACTCTCACAGCATAAACACCAGCAGCATGCTCTATTGACATGACTGTACTGAATCATGCTGTTGACAATATATGCAACCTGCTGTTTAATTAGACATTTAGCTGCTCTCCAGCCTTCCACTATTATTGACCATGTCTCCAATGCAGCCTTCTCTACCTGTTGTTGCAGCAGGTGCTGCAGTGTTGTTAAAGTTATGTCATAGATCATCATCTACAGTAAATGTTGCCTGCAGAGTTCAGGTGGAAGTGTGGAAAATGTGTTGTGTATGATACAGTTATACAGTTAACTCATTCTGCCACGGCTGATGCTAAAGTAAAAAAAGAAGTGTTACACTGGTTATTTACTGTAGGGACGCAGAACAGCAGTGGTAGTCAGTTATGGTTGCTTATTTTGATTTTGTGAGATGGATTGGATCCCTTCCTGTCTACCATCATGTGAGAGACACTAACAGTAATGCAAGGCCATTGTAGTCATAGTATGACTTACTGTGTGTATTTCTTGCAGTTGATGAGGCCATGAAAATAAATAAGAAACTGACTATCGCAAACGAAAAACAAGAAGCAACCATTGTTTCTCTAAAGAAGGTATGTGGAAGGGTGTACTGTGTGTCAATACTTGGACTTACCTAAGGCAAAATGTCATCACATTTTATTTGCACCCAACTACGTTTTTTAATCTCAAGTTAAGTATTTAACAAAAATTAATCAACTTGGTAATTCTGTGCTTTTGATATGCTTGATGTGTGGTGCTTTCTCAGGAGTTGGAGGTGGTCAGTAACAAGCTGATCAAGGCCAAGTTGTCATCAGTTTTAGACAACAAGGCCCATAGTCCTACAGGCAGAGAGCAGCGTTTACAGCAGCTGCACCAGAAACTGAACATGGTAAATGACAGTAAATCGAATAATAACAGGAAGATAACAGCCCCAATATTAGTTTATAGTAATCTCTATTTCATGGTTCAGTTTTCTGTTCTGTATTTCTCTTGCATGTATAGGAAACTGAAATGAACAAGAAACTCAGGGAGGAGAATGAAGCTGTAAGAGCAGAAAAGCAGGTAGGAAACTACCTGTGAACACTACCTTCAGCTTGATGCTCCTTCTTTGCGTGGTTGCATTGGAAGATGCTTTGCTGTTTAAAATAATACTACAAAAAGTGTCTTTTTCCCACTTGAAGACATCCTAAGTGAGATGTTGTTTGAATGCCTGTATTGTGTGCATGTGTGTTTGTACAGGAAGTGATGAGGTCTCTGCAGCAAACCCAGCAGCTGCTGTTGAGTCAGACACAGACAGTGAGCGGAGTAGAGCTGGAGCTGCAGACACACAGAGAGCAGTACCAGGTCAGAGACTTTCATCCTTTACTGGTTTATGGGCATATTATATGCATACACATCAGTGCAGATTTATTCTTATACCACTACATGCCATTTTGCTTTACACTTTTTTCTTGTCGACAGAACCTAGATGTATGCCATGTTTTCTTGTCCCTCATCATATTGTTTAGATACGAGTCAAGATAAAATTTGATTTGAATTTTGAGCTCAAAAGATTCTAGATTATAGACAATTTTATTTCGCAAATTGCAAAATAAAATTCCTCCGTGGTCATCTGGAGACACATTCTCCATCTTTTAGGACAAGTAAAATTGACAAACATCACATTGAGTAATCATCTAGACTTAAACTGGAAATGGTATGAAGAGTCCTAGTAAGTTCAAAGGCAAATAAGTATTTTTAGGAAAAATGCAGATAAAACAGGAATTATATAATGATATGTGGTGAGTGATTTTTTTGGTGAAAGAACCAGTAATTTCTTGGAAGAAAATACAAAACTCAGTAGTGTCACTTTTGTTGTTCTTCTGGACTTCCCCTTGCTTTTTTTTACTTAACATGCACAAATCGATCAATTTTAGGTGTCATTGTATCATGTTAAAATTGATCTGAATGATAGATAATGTGGTGTATTTCTCCAGGTAATACTCTGCACCAACTATTGTTCCCACACAGATGGGGAATTTTTCAGGGTCTATTTAAATGATTATGGAGTGAATTTACATGAGGACAGAAATAAATAACAGCCATCGTTTCTTCTCATAAATGTGATGAATGTGAATTGCACATCACAACATATACATTAGTGAATATGGGCCCCTCCGCAACTGAGTGATAGTTAGTGTGTTAATACTCCATTTATGGCTTTACTGTTTATTATTCTCTTTTCTTTTGTCTGTACCCCCTTCTCATTTTTAATTCACCTATTCATTAATTTATTAAAATCATTATTAAAATGACACAAGCCAGCTGATTTGTATTAGCAAGAAGTCCTCTGTCTCTCTCTCTGCCCTGTTTAAGAGCCTCTGTTCACGTTAAATAAACACATAAAAATTTAGTATTGCATTAAAAATCCCATGGGTGATTAATTTTACTGCAGGCCCTTAAGCAGGAACACAGGGTGATGCGAGAGAAAAGCAAAGCAATGGAAGACAAGGTGGCTGGCCTGATGGAGAGCTTCACTGCATCCAAGATCAGCTGGGACAAAGAGGTAGAAGAGAATGTATTATTATTACTATTATATATATAAAAAAAAACATCCCCAATTTAGTAATGTCCAAAAAGGAAAAATGTTATTTTGTCATACAGAAATATCTGAAAAAACTATCATGTATTTTTTTTTTTTTATTTTGTTGCTGGATGTTTGTTGTAAAACAGAAGGCAATGTTTCTGGATCGCATCAAGAGTGAAAAACAAGACCTTCATGCAGTGAAAGAGGCTTTCGACAAGCTTCATCAGGAACACACCGAACTGTCCTCACAGGCCCAAGTGCAGGCTCAGCACATACACGATTTGGAGGTACAAACACAAACACAAAATGGCCAAGACACACACAACTTTATGTTACCATTGGGGCACCTGGCGGCTCAGTGGATAGAGTGGGCGCCCCCCCCATCTATGACAGTCAGCTCAATGTTTATGTGGACAAAATAAGACATTTGAGGGCATCATCTTGGGCTTTGGGAGACACTGATCAACATTTCTTATTATTTCTTCCGCAGTTGGTGACAGCACTGTATGTCATCTGTGCTCTTGTTTGTGGTGTCACACACTGTAGCAAAAGTGTAGCTGAATGATGTGACACCTGAAACGTGTGATTAATAACAGAAACACTCAACCAAAATAACGACAGTGGTAACGGAGTAAAAAGCTGAAATGACAGAAAAAACTCTCTGACCACAACGCCGCAACTGGTGGTGTAGTGGTAAAATGTGATATAAACACAATTATGCATCTTAAATGTGAAAAATTTGTGTTTTCTTCCTCACAGATGAGAGACAGCAGTCAGAGTGTCAGTGTTTCTACTCAGGTCTCCCCCTCTTTACTGGAGGAAGTTGGAAGAGAGGAAACTCTTAATGAAGCTATCTCCAGCTCTGAGCTGCCTAGCTTTGGCAGTCTGCAGAACTTGGCCTCCACTCAGAGCAGAAACCCAGACTGTCTGGAGGACACAGGAGCTGTGACTAAGCCAGTTGACACTGGAGCAACTGGAGGTCAGCCAGCTGAATATACACAAACAGTAGATAGGCATATTACTTGTTCTACTCTGATAATTCAATTCATAATTCAACAATTAAGCCTTTTATTTGTAACACTTAGGATATTGACAGACTACAAGACAGTCAAATTATTCTATTTTATAACTTTTTTTTACAAAGCTATGGCATTTTTATGACCTGTACAATTTGACCAGCTATCGAAAAATGTTATTTTTCCAACAGAGTCAACTGTACTAAGCCCCAGCCACAGGTCTATTGATGGATCTGTACTGAGCAAAGAAAAGTGTGATGAAGATAATGGAGGAATGAGCGAGAAAGAACAAGGATGGACAGATTATGTGAAACAAGTTGATAACAACAGAGAAGAAGGGGAAATAAATGAGGAGCAGCAGTGGAAGACAGAAGAAGTACAAGAAGAAGATGTGACAGAAGAAGGAGGTGCTAGGAAAAAGAGAGGAATGGTCATAGCCCAAACAACCGATAGTGACAGACGAGATGATAGCCAGGGGTCAACAGAAGATGCAGCGGACCCCAAACAGCCTGAAACAGAAACAAAAGATAGAGCAGACAGAGAGGGGACACATGGAATGGAGGGGAGAGGAAAGACAGAGCTACACACAGCAGAAACCCAGATACCGGACCAGACAACGTATCAGACAGAGGAGAGCGACACACAGCAGGCCATTGACTTCATGGACACTGAGCAACCGCTGGCTGCCCGAGAGCCTTCGCAAAGTCTCTTTCAGGAAGTCACAGAGGAGGATGCTGACTCCAGCCTCATGAGCAACGCATATCAGACTAGTGGAGACGTACATACCTCCTGTTGTGATGAAAGTGTCGATCATGGGCTGAACTCTTTCATTAAAGAAGTGCAGCACCTCAGTCAGGATGACGTCCAAACCTTTGCTGAGTCAGTTACTCAGCTGCCACGTCCAAGTCACCAAGATTTTGAGAAAATCTCAGAGAAGAAACCATTAAACAAATCAGCAGCCAGTATATCTTCTGAACTTTCTGGGACTCTGAATCAGTCAGTTGTTTGTAGCTCACACACAAACACGGCACCATTAGCTGCTCAGTCCGATGATACTGTCCAGGAAATAGAGACAACACTAACACAACCTATAAATCCTTCTGAACTTACCAGCAACATGAAGCAAAAAGATGAGATGTGTGATACTCATGTAAATGAGGAATGTGTGTCAGTGATGGTTGCACCTCAAACATTACCTCAAAGTCAGGAGCAGAGTGGACAGCTGAAGTGTCTGGTAACCAATGATGATGATGATAGTGACTCTAGTGCATATGAGAAGAGAGAAAACCAGTCAAAAGAAAGCCAAATGCAAGAAAACGATGCCTGTGAGACTGTCCAGGAATCTCTGGAAAAACCCATTTTAAAGGATGTCTGTGCTGATATCCTGATGGATACTGTGGAGCCTGAATCTTGGGCTGAGATTGGCAGCTGTCAAGAGCACATGAAAAATGAGACAACAGAAGACGCAAGATATCCTAAGACGACTGATTTGAAGCCGCCTGTCCATCCAAGTCCCAAGAGTGATGCTCCACAAGGGACTTGCTCTGAGCAGTCTCCAGCAGGAGAAATGCTACTTGATGGTACTGATGAGTTACCTCTGCCCAGCGTTAAGACTCACAGGTCATCATTTGACTGGGGCAGTGCTCAGAGAGAAGTGGAAAGCTCCAGAACTAAGTCAGATGTCTCCATCCTTAATCAGTTTGTTCAGGTATTACATTTAATAAATGCTATTATTACTATTCAGGGTTCTTCAAAATAGCTTTAAAGGCACATTTATTTTGCCCTTGGTAACATTTTACTCACTAAAGTCTTTGCAGACATTTAAGGATGCAGCTGCTCAGAACTTTATTACAAAGTATACACACTGGTTTACATCCTAGGTCGTGAAATGACGACGCTTTGTTACACCCCTCGGCGTCTGATAGTGAAGTACAGGGTACTGTTTTAGTGTATCTGTGTGACGCATAAATGAAACATTGTTAGACATAGTTAATGCTGTGCAAAGGTCGCAGTTAGATAAGGGGAAGAAAATCTCTCTAAGATTTAGAAAAGAGATCATGTTTTGGGTTTAAATAAATATGTCTTTGATGTAATTCTCCTCTCCCTCCAGCCCTATGCGGACTTCCTCGCTTTTAATACTACGTCAGTTGCTCTCAGCGTCAAGTATTGCTGTGGATGGGTTCACATTGAAGTTAGTTTAAAGCCTGGTGCTTAAGGGTGCCTTTGGTGTCAGTTTCACACACCGAGTGGCATGACAATATGTTGCTGTTTGACAACTTGAACTGGGGATTATTTTAAAAACATAATAAAATATAGTGATTCTAAAACGTTGCCTATAGGCATCATGGTAAACATGTTAGTTTTTTTGTGGTTGTTGTGGTCTCTATAAAACATGAGTGTTTTTTCAGAGATCCCCTTTGCCTGAGAAAAACTTGAGTGGTGCCGTTGGACCCCTCAGACATCCTCCCAGCACAATACCCACGTTCTTCACAAGCAAGCAACACAAAGGTGATGGTTATATATGTAGGAATCATTCCATTAAAAAGCCATTATACTGTTGTGGAACACAGTATTGCTCCGCTCTTCCTCAGTGTGTACATCTGTATTTCATACTATTTCTAATACTCACTCATTCTTACCCTCTTGCTATTCTTGCCATCTCACCTCATTCTTCCTAGTCCCCTTGGTGATTACCAGGGCCTCGGATCTGCTGAATGCCTCCAGTGTCTCTGGGAACGCAGCTTCCTCAAGGAGACACCAGCAGAGAGAGTGGATGGCTCTGGGAGAAATGGCAACAGCAGACACGGTTAGTTACAGAACCTTTTACGAAGTAAGAAGTTACTGTTTTGCGACAGACTTGAAAAATGATACTTAGTGAGTATCAGCACACTATAAGTCTGCGTGGAGCAGACTTTAGCGTAGAACAGATCCCAGGATTACAGGTAATGGAGGTAAAACAACACTGGGTACGTTTACGTGCACAAAATAGTCTGGGTTTTGCCCTTATTCCGAAAAAGAAAACATTCCTACTATGCTGTTTACATAGCTGATAAAAATAAATATTCCAAAACACTCTCGTTAACATGCAGCTGTGCATACTCCGACTATCGTGCCCTGACATGTCATTTATTACGTCAATATATGGAAAAGTAGAACAAGAGCCTCTTGTCATTTTGCGTCTTTGCATCAAAGTAGAATATAGGCATATCCCACATGTCTCAATCATAAAATGCTAGATTTAAATTTATATTTAAACAGAATATGCTGTTCACACAACTCGCATCAAATTCAGAATATTGTCATATTTGGAATAATAGTGAAATATTGTTGTGCATGTAACTGTAGCCGCTGATAATTTACATGCCCCTGTATTTCATGTGCTGCATTAAAGCTTCCTCACTGTATGATCTCAACTTACAGCTGTGGAGAAAAATTTAATTTCAATTGTTGAAGCCCATGTCCAAGTATATATTTCATCACAAAAAGCCACAACATTGTTCTGCATTACTTGATGTTGAGCAGCAGGAAATGGCCAGAGTGTAATGTTCACATAGAAACATATGAGCAGCCTCAGAGGAAGTTACAGTGACCCTTATAAAATATTTTCTCCATCAAATGAATTGGTTTGAGGTCATTTCTGTTCCACAGATTCTAAGCTTCATCATTTTATAAAATGTGCCTGAGTGCACCACGGGGGAAATTTATGCTAGAGCCTAATGAATACGTCTGTTGCATTAACATGACATGTCCTCATGAGAACGAGACATTAAAATGCTTTTTTAACATTTTTGTGGTCCAAAAAACTCAGAGTGTGAGAGCAAGCAAATATTAGTTGAGGCCAACACATTAAACAGAATGTGCAGAATATCTGAGAGCGATTTTAGAGGAATCGAGCTTTGACTGATGTTAAGTCAGGTGCTGAGTGAAAGGACATAGCTGATGTATGCTGAACTCATCGTCGTCCTCGACGTCCTGTAGACAGCCAGACAGACAGAGAATGAACGACCTGTGGAAGAAAATCTACTTAATGATGCCTGGGTACCTCTCCTCTCTCACTTACTCAGTCTTTATCCATCTCCTCACTCTCTCTCTTCCTCTCTCACTTCATCATCCGTCTCTCACTCACTGGCTTTCTACGTCCTCTTGTTCGCTCGTACACTTTTTCACTCTTACACACTCTCATTCTCTACTTTGTCACCATCACCACAAACTGTCACTCTGTGTTTTATAGGATCCAGGTGCTGGCAATTGAGGGAGATAGAGTGCAACATGCGTATAGTATGAGAAAAAAAATCCTTGTCTAATAGTTTAACAAATTGTAGTGCGGGCCAAAGCCTTTATTTTCTGCAGACTCTGAACACTGGGAACGTCACACAGAGTTCAGTCTGGGCCTGGCTACTTTCTCTGGCCTGGATACTGTTTCATATCAATTCACTGGTTATTGTCTGCCCCACATTTGTTTATCAGTTAATGTTCCCTTTACTCAAACTTTTTTTTGCTTCCCCTTGAAGCACTCTGAGCAAGAATGAATCTGCAGTAGATGTTTGAGCTTTACTAATTGTATTTTTTTTGTTGTCATTTTTACTTAGGAGACCAGAGCTTCTCCGTCCATCACTTCGTTTCCAGTCTCCACATCTATCACAGCAAGCAGAATGTCGTGGCAAACCACCCCAGGGTAAGTCCATTAAGCCCACATAAAGATAAACCCCATCATTTGAACCAGAATAAATAATAAGCTTATATTTTTAATTTTTGAAACTTCACACATTGTCAGGAAGCAGTTTCTTAAAACAATGTTTCAACAACAACAAATGTTATACGTCATCCAAAATCCCCCTTGTGATGTGGTCTATTTTTGCTGCTGTAAATACAGATCTATCTAGCTGTGTTTTATAAATAATGACCTTGACCAGCTACATAGCGCCTTTGACAATTATTAATTATACACTAAAGTGATTAAAGTAAACACGAAATTAACTTGGGATCAGGGCTGTACCTGACTCAGAATTATGTCAGTCAAATCAGGTTTTGCCGCCCTATATAAGTATTCGAAGATTTGTTTTATTTCCATATAAATATACAAAATTTGAATGGGTCAAGCGGGAAGTTCAATTTGACAGCAGCATTCATGTAAACATGTAAAAACTTTTTTTGCTGACACTACCTTTCAAGCAAAAGCCAGAGACTGTATCGTAATAAGTTGCTGTGAGCTTTTAACCACACCTAAGCAGAAGAGAGAAGACAATGTTATCTCAGAGCCCAATGTGCAGAGTTTCTTCCTCCTCTGTGCCGCTGCATCATGCACGCAGCTGCTTGTAACAAAGAGTAGCGTGAAAGTCAAGAGCGCTCACTCTGCAGCAGCAGTGGGAGTGAAAAACAGAGCATTGACAGCAAGGACAAACACAGACTTAATGCTCAGTCTTAATGCTCATTCTTTTAGCATGATAAAGGTGCTTTCATAATGCTTCGTGTCAAGCGTGCATCTCCAAGAGCTCGATCATGGGGGGTCTTAGTATGATTGCTGAAAAAGCTGAAAAGCTAGCTAATGTGAGCGTCTCTTGATACCAGGTGCAGCAGAGCTCCAACCTCAGCTGCAGGTTCTAGTTCAGAGTTAGACTGGGAACTCTCTTGCTCCCAGGATAGGGAAGACCAACAGTCATCATTCAGAGTCCAGATCTCCAAAATTGAACAGTTCCTTAACACAGAAAGGCTCCGTCTGGCCAAAAGACGAAGAACTGACAACTAAACCACCTAAACATACTTTTCTGTTGAGGGATGCTTCTGTTTCTACTAACATTACAAAAGTCTTTTTCTGTAGCGCTTAGTTGGTAAAGTGATAAAAAAAAATGTGCAAGAGTGTTTGCTATTTGACTGTAATCGCTAACTGTTCGCATAACTTCAAAAACATATCGTTTGAATGGAAAACTGCTCTGTTCATAGTTTCCTAACTTTTTTGGAAAAATTCACATTTACAACTATACAGCAGGTCAACCATATCAAGGTAAATTGTACATTTCTACACAATTGAGCAGTTCATTTGCATGTTTAGGGTTCACATATTTTTGGGATTTGCAGTAAACCAAATATTCATAATAGAAAGCTTTAAAAGATGGGTGGTGTTTTCATGAATTTAGTTTTGTGTATACAGTTTTCGGCCATAATGATAATTTTGGCTTTGTTCATTTGTTGTGGTTGCATTGGCATTCTGAGCAGGATTGAAGGTGAACAGGAGAAAAGGGGATTGATTTTTCCACTGGATGTTTAGATATTTATGTTGCTGCATATATTTTAAATATCTTATTTTAACATACATGTTGTATGTGTATAAACAGCATTGCCATATAAACAAGAATAAAAAAGTTAGCTTACATTTGGATTTACTTGTTATTTAATAGCTTGTTGTCGGGTTGATCAGCTGTTTACAAATAATCTACATAGTGCTTACCCTTAACGAGGACAGTACAGCCAGCCTTTCTTCTTCTTCTCCACTGACTTGGCACAACAAACCCTACAAACAACTGGCCGTCCTTTTATAGAAAAATTTATTGAAACAACATGTGTTCGCTGTATGTCATGCATTTCACAACAAGCTGCCAGATAAATAAACAGCGAAGGCCAAGCACTGCTGTTAAAAAGGCCTGTAACTGTTAACATGCTAATTAACGTTAATTAGTTTCATGGCCAATCAGAGTTGCATGTCTCAGAGGAGCTCTAATTGTGGAGGCACCTTTGGTTGACACCATGTTGTGTCTGCTGCTGCTCCCGCTGTTGTTGTTGTTGTTGTTCGGGGAAATTACAACTTAGGACACAACTGGTCAGAATCTGGTAACACCTATTAACATAAATTAAGAGATAACAATTAAACCCCCAACAGCCTAATTAACAAAAATCAATTAGCAAACCTGCAGTCTAATTAACATGTTTTAACAAGCCTGTCGTTAACTTCATGTCCCCTGTGAGGATGATTGAGGAACGAACATATGGCCCTGCATCAGTGTACAGCAGCTGACCAGAGATACTTGGCTTCTTACTGAACGGGAACATACTGTAGTAAATGTCTGATGTACTTTAACTCACTGGTCTCACTGGTGGGCCACGGTTGTGGGTAAATAATAAATAAATGGTGTCATTTCGTCAATTTTCTACTTCAGCGGGTCTGTGATTTAGAAGCGAAAGCCAAAAAAAATTGGGGAAAAAGTTGCCAAATTTTTTTTGGAGAAAAAGAAAATTGCCAAAAACAAAAGTAAAAATCACCAAAATATTTTTAGTTTAAAAATAAAACACTGAATGCCAAAAGTTTTTAAAAATTACCCAAAATTTTAAAGGAATAAAAAATTGCCAAAATGTTTTGACAGAAAACTTGCCCTTCAAACCCGCTGGCTCACGAGTTTGAGGAGCCGTAGACAGCACTCTTACATGTGGGTGGGTTTCTTGTCACTCGCTGCTTGATCCAGCGGCTCTCGCTGTATTTCCGTATGAACGTATGAGAGTGAAGTCTACAGAACAGCGCTGCACGGTGGTATTTTTAAAACAAAAAAGAGCAGGATGCAGTGAGAGTCTCTCAGACGGATCTTGATAAATAACAGTTTGTGCATTGTCACAGCTGGCCGAGTGAATTAATTTTTTTTTCCTCGCAGTCTATGCTGCTGCTAGATGTTGTGAAACATCCTTTCATTCATAGTTTAATAATGTATGAAAAACTTACGGTATGAACAGCAGTTTAACCAGCCACAGAGTGTGTATTCTCTACTGACCAATCAATGGAGTGCAGTGTTTCTAGCCCCAGTTTTTACCACCAGATCTGTGTGATGTGGATGGTTCTCCTGTAACTAAGGTGCCATCCACTACTATTAACAATGGTAGTGCAAAAAAATGCATGCCGAAATGAACGGAACCGATTTGCTGGTAAAACACCTCAAATGATCCGGTTTAAACCGTGTCACAACACTGTACAGCGCCCTGTAGTGTTTGACCAACCTTCTTTTCAAGAATTTACTCTATAAATATACGGACAATATGGCACATTGAGCTCAAATTTGCCACTTAGCTGTGGTGGTTGTCACTTGTTCTGTTTCCCCCAGGATTGTGGTAGAAAGCGAATAGAAAAAAGTCCAGAAAAAATATCTTCTCTCTCTCAACATGAGTGAGTTAAGATATAAGAACAGGGTTAAATGTTACTGCTGTTCTTTGGCTCTTCCCATCAGGCTTCAAATCAAGTGGAGACATGAACAGCAAAAAAGGGAATTATTTAAAGTATGACAGTCATTTGAGATGCTTTTATGTAATAACAGTTAAACTGCTCTCATATATTTGTTATGCAGAGACGCCACGTACATGGAAAGTCACTGGCTATAACGTGTGTCTACCAGTAAACATCCAAAGCTGTTGACTTGATAAAGAAAAGAGACCTGCGCTTCCTTCAAGCTCGCACAAACATTCTGCTCACGTACTAAAATTAACCGTGCACATATTGATGGTGCACAAGGTCTCCGCTTGGTCCATCTTACTACACTTACTGATAATGAATACGCCTGAATGTTAATGTGCTCATAAAGAAATCTGGAGCGTTTGAGTGGCTCTGCCCACCGCTGCTGACCCTTATCCTTATTGGGAGGAAGGGAGGGGAGGGGAGGAGAAGCAGGGGGGAGGAGGTGTGGAATATAAAGGAGTTAATTTTAATACACCCTCAAACACAAACACGTTCGGTTTCTCTCTCACATACAGTTGCTGTCTCTTCCTCACACACACACACACACACACACACACACACACACACAGCCTGGGTTATGAAGTGTTTGCGCTTTGAAACAGTCAATTACCCTCCGGCTGGGGAGGATACCTGCTGTTAATTACTGCTCAGTGTTTTATATGGAGAGTAAATAAAGAGACCGCTGACATTCACATTCCATCAATGTGTCCCCCAGCACACGTTGTGGTGTGTGTTTATGTGTGTGTGTGCGCGTGTGTGTGTTATTCGATGTTGAAATAACCCCTCAGAGGTGGCACCATGTGAAAAAGACTTCAGACATGACTTGTTTAAGAGATAGTTCAGATTTTTTTAAGTGGGGTTGTGTGAGGTGCTTATCAATAGTAAGTGTATTACATGCAGTAGATGTCGGTCGGCACATCCCCGTTTTGGAGAAGCAGGCTGGAGTCCGCTAAGCAATCTACTGCTGTGAATGGGGGTCAGCAACAAAATATATTTTAGCCACCTAAAAAAATCAATATTAGCTCAAATGCATGCTATATTGGGAGAATTTTCAGTGTTTAACCTTGATGTCAGACTGTAATTTTCAACAGGAAAATGACATTGGAAAAGTGCTCTCTTCAAAGCCAGACTCCATGGAGAAAAACTGTGATTTAATATTAATGAACAGGCGCTGTTGGTCTACCACTGCCTTCATTAGTAAGCTTGTTTGTGTAATTGTGTGACTTTGGCATTTGAAATGGTTAGCTTGGATTTACCACAGTCAGTACGGCAGTGACGGACCGTACAGACACACACACGCACACGCTTCCCCCCCGCTCAAAGCCAGAGGCCTTTACAGTAAAAGAGCAGTCACAAGTTTGAATTCAAGCCTGATTTACTGCCCCATTTTATTGAAATTCTGTACATGAGCAGGGAGGAAAGCAATATATTTGCCAATCCTCCAGCTAAATGGGTCTCACCACTAAACATTGTTGAATATCCCGGGGTTATGGGGCCATGTTTTGTCATATTATACCTCTTTGCCTCAAAAGCCATCACAGTAAATCTGGCCGGGAAGTCGTATTAAACGGCGCAGTACATGTCTTCTGAGACAGAGGCTGAGTGCAATCCTGGCACTCTGAGTGTACTCTGCAGTCTTAACGTGAAGAAGTGCAGCTGCTCTTTTGGCCCTGTAAAAATACTTAAATGAGCAGATTATTATGGAGAGAGCGGATACTGCTCCTCTTACCTTACACTGTAGAACACAGCTTCCTTTTTTTGTCTCTCTATGTTGCAACTCTTTTAACACAATCAATTTAACTGTTACAATCCATTTGAATTTAGGAGTAGCGTCCTGTTTTGATAAAGACAGTTAACATGAGTTTTGGATAGATGCCTTCTCGCTGTGAAAACACCACTTCTCCTTTTCAATTTCACTTATTGGTTTTAGATATACTGAGTCTTAAGACTGTACCACTGTTTGCCTATTTCTAACGCTCAACTACAAATTATGTTTCTGTACCTTTATAATATTTTTGCTATTGTTCCAGCCAACCATTGGTCTCCATTTATTTATGTCTAATATGAAACATCAAGTCTGTATACGATTTTAATTACCTAACAAAGAAAGAAGGAAGTTTGACAAAAATGATTGCAGACTTGATGGTCTTTGTGATGGATTAAACAACTCAAGCAAAATTCAAAACTCTGTATTTATGTCATAGTTTAAGGAAATGAATGAAAACCAATGGCTACCTGGATTTAAATAAAGGACATTGCCTTTCGTAAAACAAAGCAGCATGGTTTGCAAAAGGGGTTACATGATTTACAGCGTTAAACTACATGTAATTAAACTAGTAGTCTAAGTAATATTTTGATTTCATATTCACATTCATATTTGCTTAGCAATTAAAATAGTAAAATTACTGTTTTTGTGTAGTTAAAGATTGAAACTACAAACAACTTTGGGACATAAAAGGACAGATTTTTAAAAAATGTTTTACCATGGCTTCTCTATTGTTATTAATTCTTGATTACTGCGATTATTAACTGTTAAGAGAAGTTGTTGCGTACTATTTTAGAAGTTATCGGGTTAACTGAATAATCCTGCTTGTTGCAAAACCCCCACCTGCCGTAGTTTCTGAAGGTTTACGATGATGATGGACATTATATACAAAACCAAAGCTGACAGTTAGTTATTTTTTAAAAAATCACACCCTCTACAGTCATCATGAATGGTAAAATTAAAGACCAAAACGGTTTTTGTACTAGGTTATAAACATGTTTATTTCTGCTGTAAAGTTGGGTATTTTTACACATCTGTGGGGATTGATTTTCCTCAAGTGGCCATTCGAGGAACTGCAGTTTTTGCCTCTTCCACATTGACCTCATTTTTCAGCCTCAGAGGTTGCTGCTGGACTAAAACCATGGTCCTTTAAAGGTGTCCTGCAGTTTGTTTTTTTTAAACAAACAGAGAATATATTAACATTATAAAAGCATCCAAAGTTGAAAATATCACCTGCTGGAGCTCACACAATGTAAAAAGAAACTAGTTGTTTTAAATAAAAAGCTAGCGTCCTGGCTGACTTAAAAATTTCATTTGACTGAATTTTAGGAGAAAAGCTGAGGTAATTTTTTAATGATTTAACTTGTCTTCTCAAATTCTCAATTTTTATTTTTGTTTGTTTTTTTCTCAGTGCACTTTTTCATGTATCACTACAGGGATCTGCACCTATGTTCACTGTGCAGATGCTAAATAATTCCCAACATGTAAAACAACAAGCTAAAGTAACTAAACTATATGATAACAATAGTGCCATTCTTGTTTTTCCCCTTTCATCATTTCACTCAGCTACATGGAATAACTGTCTAATTTCATACCTCCCAATCCAAATCTGTGAAAATCTCCCATCAACATGTGAGTTTATACACACAATAAATCAGTTAACAATCCCCTTTAACAATTGAACACATCTGTAGAATTAAAAGAAAAGAAAACAACAGACATCCAAACTAAAACCGCTCAGGGTTTTACTGTTTTCTTCACATAGCGTTTCTTATTCTCAGCTTTGAAATATAGTTGTGCCGTTTGTCTTCTGCGGTCTCTATCTCTGCGCATTTTTACTGCGGTGAAACCTCACGACGCTGGTAAATAACAGGCTTCACCTTTTCTTAGCGGGGCTCAGCATGACTGACTGCACTCCTAGTCTCTCTGAGAGTGTGTCCTCTGCTGTGAATCACTTGTGTTCAACACACAACTGCTCTCAGAAGCACACACACACACAGTCTGCTCGTCTTTCACCCGCGAGGAGAGAGCAGAGCAGAGACGATAATCTCTGAAACGTTGCCCTGCTGTCAAAGGTCAGCAGAGTTGAAAGGTCACCCTCCACATCATTTATAGGCTCTTAAATAAGCCAAGGCCTCATTCTGAGGCCAACTCTCCCTTTTCACGCAGTTATCAGATTCTGCAAGTTATCAATTATCTTCATGTCCATTTATTGAGGAATTACAGAGACAGTGACGGAGAAGAGAGCATTATGGCTTAAAGAAGAGATATAGGAGAGAGTCAGAGAGAAAAAAACAGCAAAAGAAAATTTACACCTGGTAATAACATGCGTCTTGGGTGATCTGATCACAAGTGGACAGATCTCATTTTTAATGCCACTCTGGATGGAATTTAAGACAAATTTTACAATAGCAACAAATTGAAGAAAAAAACAAACTGGCATTAATGACTTTGGGTTGGGGGCAATTTTGCCCGAATGTTTACTTCAACATAAAACATTACTTTTTGGTACTTTTTTTACCTGAATGCGTGGAAAACATGGTACATATTTTATCATCATCTTCATTCCTTGAAAAAAGCTTGTTCATTTTTCATTTGATTGGATGTTATAAATGTATATGAGTGCTGGTTCATCTATCGTGATCCTCTAAATTTGGTAAATTATTTTGAAAAAATAGATATTACCAATTATTTTGCGATTTTATGATGCAACGTCAGAAAAAAAGTGATTCTAATTATCCAGCTTTCAATGTCGTAGCATTTTTTTGACTTTTGTCAGATTTATTTAAGACATTTTAATACCTATTAAGGCTGTAGACATTGATGAATAAATTTAATGCCTCTGAAGCATTTTTAAGGCTCTGTGGGAACCCTGGTCTCACACTGACCTGGCATCAACATGCATCTCGGGTAATCTGATTACAGTTGGATAGCTCTAAATACAGGTGTAAACGGCTACTAAGACGCATTTCTGATCAAATCACTCAAACCAATTGCTGAGGTGATCTGGTACACAGATTTTAGTTGGACTTGGAGTTCTCCATTACTGTTAGAATTTGGCTGCATTTTTACAGCAATTTCACTGTAATAAATATTTGCACAAAATTATGGTAAACTACTGGCAGCTATAGTTGCCAGCATTCAAACATTATGTTGTAGTAGTTGTAGTTTCAAAAAGCTTTACATAACTGTTAAAATCTGGCAGTATTTTTACAGCAATTTCAATGTACCAAATTTTGTCCTAAAATTACAGTTTTTTACAGTACAATGTGAGGTTTATAGTGTAATATTGGCTCAAAAAAGCATAAAGATTTACAGTGTTTTACTGAATTTTTCAAAAAACGGTGCATTACTGTTGAAATTTTGCCGTATATTTACAGAAATTTATTAAGGTGCAGATCCTATTTATTTTGAAATGTTTGTTCGTGAAATTATTTGAAAGTTCTCGTTATGTTTAGTCAGACACTGTTGATAAATCACCCACTTTAGATTCATGTCCTGTATCTGTCATGTGGGTTGCACCACTGCCTGGTTGAGTCTATTCATTCCAAAGGGACAAGTGAACGAAAGTACAAATTAAGATTGTCCCTTAGTCCCAGAGTCACTCAAGTAAATATTGAACCCTTTTGTCACAAGACACAACGATTTCAAACATCCTGACACTGAAAGAGCATTTTTTCAGACAGACATATCAGGAGAAGATTAACTTTGTTTCAGACATGTCTGTTTTTGGAACAGAGTCTCCCAAGATTTGGCAACAGGTGGTGTCGGCTGATATCAGAAACTAAGCTAGCAGGTAAAAACGAGCAGCAAAATAGTTTTATAGTTTTATATTGTTTTTAATCCATCCACACAAAGTTTACTTCATTTCCAAACAAGGTGTGGTTATGTGGGGAGAGACAACCACGCTCACTTAGGAGACTGGAAGTGAATACCATTTCGTATTATTGGTGCAGCTTGTAATGAGGTGTCTTATTTTATACAGTATCTTTGGTTTAGTGCTACTTTTACCTCCCAAGTTTTCCCGCCTTTGCTGATGACATCTTGTGTTTTACCTTTTTTACTCACCTGTGTGTAGTAAGAAATCAGCTCTTGTGTATTTAAAGCCCAGAGTTTCCTCCGTTCAGTTGCCAGATTGTCATAGTCCCCATAGTGCGTTTGTGCTCTCCAGACTTTTCGATGTGTTTGATTACCTGGTTTTTGACTCTGCTTAATTTTTTGTGGGATTTCCCTGAATGGATTTTTTCTGCCTTCACATGTAAGATCACGTTGGTAAGGATTGGGATCTGAAAAACTGTTTATGATGTTTGGTGTTTTCATACTAAATTGTTATTTTTTACAACATAAGAAATACAATTACAATTCTAAGCTTAAAATGTATCATCCACAATTTTTCACAATCTCACATTTCCTGCAGATTACTTCCAATTATCTCATCATGATTAACTGGGACTCCAACAATACATCCTTCTTGAACAGTTGCACCACTTGCCAGACTGTTATTGGTCTGTGCCACTGATTCTCAACCTGAAGTGTAGAAAATTGAGACAAAAAAAAAAGATGTAATCTGACTCCGCGAGGCTGGTCCACGAGGAAAAATGTTACCTAAAAGGGCTCTGTGACCTAACGTGATTAAAGTCAGGGTCTACGCTATAAAAAAACTTTGTGAAGATGTGTCAGAGACACAGGCAGAAAAAGGATAAGCCAAAGAGAGGTAAAGATAGGATGAAGTGAGAGATAGAGGAGCCGCTCGGCTGTGCGATACTCTGCGGACCGTGTCTGTGACTGAATTATCCTCCACGGAGGACCACCGTGGCGGCAGACATACGTTTCTGATTTCCTGGGAAGGCTTTAACTTCTTATGGGTACATGGTCCTCCCACAGACCAACACTGTCACTGATGCCTATATATCTACAGGAATGTGAGTGTGAGTGTGTGTGTGTGTGTGTGTGTGTTTCTGCACATGCACACCGCTCCACAAGATGAAGCCATTTTGTTATTGATGGAGTTGGGGCCTAAAGCTCGGGTCACACAGACACCGACACAGAAATGCGCACACACAGACTACAGGAGGTGTTGGTGTGTGAGCCCCTCCCTCAGCGGGGAGCTTGCGGTCGGTATGATGGAGAACTCTTTTTCACTCCAGGAGTTCCTATAAACCTGTCAGGACTGTGATCGCTGTCTCTTTCTCTGCTTTTCTCTGTCTTGTCTCGAGACGCCAGCTTTGCATCTGTGAGTACATGTTACTTTTCAGATGTTTGAACAGTAAGAAGCCTCACATGAGATCTGAAGTCTCTCGTTCGGTCTCACACACACATGCACTCGTACGCTCTAAATCACAGGCCCAGAATGACCTGCCAAGCTCCATTATGCTACAAATGTATTTAGTTACCGGCCTTGAGCTGTCAGAGATTGGAAGCCTTTCAGTCCGTAACAACACTGTTGTGTTCTCCGTGTTTTGATGTTGAACCATAGCTTGAACCCAGATAACGGCTGCTAAGTTTGACCTTGTTTTCTTAGATTTTGTTTCAAATAGATGACACCTGTGAGGCTGGAACAATAAACAGAGGGCGTCCTGTAACATGTGATTTGTGTATGCTTGTGACTTTGAGAAATGTTTGTGAATTGAAGTAATCATTAATATGTTTAATTAGAGGAGAGCGTGAATACGAAAGGTGAACTCATTCAAACCTGATGTCCTGAGCAGGAGAGAAGGACCAGATTTAGTCAGCTATCTGAAATCCATCACGACAAAGCTGCTGCCTCTCCTCTCCTTTTCACACGTATAAAATGCTGCTTAGATTTACTGCACCAGTAATGGTTAGGTGCACAACTGCTGTATGTAACCAGACTATATTCTGTGTATAATCGGCTCCAGTATGAGAGTGTTGTTATTCAAAAACCTTAAGAGTTGAAATTCAAACCCTGCTGAGTTTGTCACCTCAGCATACTGGGTTAAATTACTTTGTGAAATTAGCATGTTTGTCATCAGTGGCGGACAGTAACAAAATACATTTACTTAAGTGCAGTTTTTGAGTATCTGTACTTTACTTGAGGTTTTTTTTAACTTATGACTTTTACTTTTACTCTTTTACTTATTACTTTTACTACATTTGAAAGGCAAATATTGTACTTTTGTCTCCACTACATTCCTATGAAGGCTCTCATTACTCGTTACATTTGCTGTGAAGTCAGTGGGTTGTTTTTTTCTACAATGCAAAACTGTGATTATTGAGTTCTGCGTGTGGTTTGTTTGTCAAAGTGGTGTTTTTGTACCTCTAGCTTATGCATGTGCTACTCAGGTTGGGCAGCTCAATGGTAACGGCAGGTTGAGAGACGAGGTATCGCTGTCAGTGCTTTCAGTGGGTTGTTTTAGTCATTAGGTTCTGTATATGTATTATGACAATATACAACAATGCATTGAGATAAATAAAAAAGAAAAAGCATTTTTTAAAGCAAGTACCCCTATACTTTAACTCAAGTAAAAATTTGACTCAGCAACTTTCACTTGTGTTGGAGCTATTTTTGACCAGGAGCATCCATACTTTGACTCAAATAAGAGAGTTGTATAATTTGCTCACCACTGCTTGTCACACCTCTCCCATTGTATCCATTACAGTTTATTTGTGTGAACAACCCACTAAATGTGTATTTCAGGTTGCGCTTCTTTGTTCTTAATCTTGTCATGCGTCTCTGACGGTGTCTGGGGCTGGTTTTGGTGCCATTAAACCTGACTTATGTGTTTTTACACTGATTACAATATGATCACTCGTGTGGTGCTAATGCCAAGTACACACGGGGTCACTGACGCTGTACATTCACAGAAAAAAAGAGAGCTCAAAGTGACGGCAGCCGTGATTAAAAATGGACAAGTAATCCCGCTGACTGGCCCATTAACCGCTCTGAAACGTCTCAGGTCTGTTTGTTTTGATAGTAAAGCATGCGGACACAGATGAATGTCTGTCTCTGTTATGATTCCATTAGAAGAGCCAGTGTCATTTTCCCACTCTCTTCAGCCTGTGGCCTCTGTGGTTTTTCATGAACTAGTCTGTCCACAGACCCACTGTCTACTAACCACAACAGGCTATTCCAACTGGGGGACATGTCTGGATGACCCCCTGGTATGCTCAAGGGGCGAGACCCAGGAGATACAGAGCAAATAAAAGGACAAAACAAGTACAACCAGAATGGAAATTCTACGATCTCACTAGAGGGTCATATTTTTTTGCCTTTACTTGCCACAGTTTCAGCCGAACAAGGTTAAAGACATAAATATAGAAATAACAGTGATGTAGGCCTGTTGAGACAATGCTGAAATTCCCTCTGTGTGTGAGACTCTCCAGTGCTGACCATATATTGGTCTGGTGACTGAGGTCTTGTGTTTTGAATCGTGGAATCAGTGAGGACAGTGTTAACTTCCTGTAACAATAACATTATTATTATTGCCCTGTTTGCTTATCTTATTTTAACAAATCCCATGGATTTGATTGTTTAAAAGTTGGTTTTTTGTTTGTTTATTCTGGGTCAGTGGTAGAGTGTTGTTTGCCCCACAGGACCGCCCACACATGGGGCCGAACAAAACTTCACCACTGACCCAAGATGCACCACGTGAGGCAATGCAGGAGAGAAAAGGGACAAGGTCGCAGAACCGTTACACCTGCCCGAAAATATCAATATCATTCTAAGTGGACGCTAAATTTAGAGAGTTTTCACCGCTTTACCTCACGTCACAGCCCTTTCCTTTGCCGCTATGTTTTCTCAACTGTTTAACATCCATATTCCAGAAGCCCAACTGTGCCATTCACTGAATTACACCGCTGGTCAGCTGCTATTTTTAAACATGAAATCATACAATCTGTGGTCCAAATTAGATGTTAGGATCTATGTTGGATGTGACGTCTAAATAAAACAGATTCTGATTGGCTGTTAGTATTTCTATCATTCATGAAATCGCTCTAGGAGTGATCCAAACAATGTTGTTTGCCACTTTCGTTGTTATAGTTGTAGTCTGAATTCTGTCATCCACTAAAGTTGGAACAATTTTTTGAAACTATCTTCAGTTAGTGTTTGATGTTACTTTGCAGCATGACATGTTACCTTCAGTTGAAAAAATGTAAAAGTGCATGTTTGTAGACTACATTCGATAAGAAAATAGAAAAAGTTACTATGTGCATGCTTACTGAAGGTGCAAAAGTAATTGCCCTGTTGGGTTTTTTGATCAATTCAAGACAATCTGATTATATTTAAGAATATTTGGCTTATTTCAAGAAGGGCTGCTTTTGCAGTGCATACAATGAATCCACAGTACTATGAAAATCCAGTTTACAGATGTGTATGAAGCCTCACATAAATGATAATTGTAAATTATATCTGCAGCATTGTGTGGAAAATATTGCTTCTTTTCAGGTATTGTGTTTGTGTTTTAAAGCCAAATTTAAACTCTATTTTGAGACTTAACATTCACATTCTGTCGACCAGCAATTTTTAGAAACGGCTCCAGTGGCTGATTTACTGATACACAAAGGTCAGCGCTTTGATTTACTCACTTCCTGTAATGGCTGTCTGTTATTTGTTCTCGTATTTTTTCCTCTATTAATGTTTTTTTCACAACTGGTAAATATTTTCCATTGTAGATAACTCATTTTCCCCTTTTAGTTGATTGATAACTATTCCTTTATGTAACTGTGTAGCTCTAAAATAATTTTAGAATTGCATGCAGGCTACGATTCTGTAAAACAAACAGATGGGTAGATAAAGGTCACAAGGTTGCTGTCATGTAGCTGCAGGTCCATTTTTTTCTGAGAATAGCCTTTTGATAACTAATTGATAAAATGATGGATAAAGTGTTTTTGCTTTCAAATAAGTATTTGGAGGGAGGTAATAATGCAAGTTGATGGTAATCTGTTAGTTGTTGATTGATGGCGTTCAGTCTAGGCCTTAATGGCCTGTCAGATGGAGGGAAAAATGGGGTCAAAGGTCATCGGATTCAGATCAGTGGAGCTCCTGCCCGTTGCCACTGTGGTCATCTCTCTCTCCGTGTCTCTGATAAAGACGAACAGTGTTTGTTTTTTTGTGTGGTTCTTCATGTCGGAAGTGAAGTCGGGCCGTCCTGCCAAGAGCAACATGTAGACTCGAAATAGAAGGTCCAGATTTGCAAGGGAGTCCTGATGGAAAGAAAACAGAAGATAGAGATGTTGAAAAAGGGTAGAAAAAGTAGAACAAGCTCTCACTGGGCTGCGTAGTCTCTCATTATTTTTCCTTTGGCTCAATTAAAATCTTCAATGCAATTTACTGCTCACTGAATGTAGCAAATACATTAAACTTTTCATCATCAAAGCTTTGTCACAGCACGAGATACAAGAGACTATAGCACCAAAGCACAGTGTTAAAATAATCTATTATTACACTTGATGACTGAGGCCATACCCCACCATCATCATTCCCTGTCAGCCCATTTGTTATTAAAGTGCTGGAATGTGTCTGGTACTTCATCATGGTGGGCAGTGTTGAGCGGTCACTCTGCAGCAGGAGGCCGCAAGACTGTGCTATGTCCTTACCCCCACTTTAACACACACATGCTGTAGCAAAAACACAGGTACACACATGCTTTCATCCACAGACTTTAGGAGATGCAGACACATGTATTGTTCTGTGAAGCGGCACACAAGTACACAGAGCAGGATGGCTAAGTCTGAGTGCAGAGCGGCGTTTGTGTGGAGGGGCACCATGGGTCTCAAATCCAGCTCATTCCACTTAATTTTACAAATACTCAAGAAATAGTATACAAGCAATATCAGTCCATTTTACTTTGAATTTGTTTTTGCTGCTCAGCTGCTTATCTTGCACCTACTTTAAATGAACTACAGTAGAACATAAAGAAACTAGATATACCATCAAGTGGTTGTATGCCTCCGTGCACCAGTCAAGTTGCACTTACAGTTTATATCTGTGTGTGAAAAGATGGATGCTTCACACATAGAAGATCTGTACTAACAGCCCAGTTTTAAGGTGGTTCTTGAGGGTTCTTGAGTTATGGCCAAAAACATGTTGTATGAGGTCACCTTCACCTTTGACCAACAGATTATAATCTGTTCATTCTTGAGTCCTAGTGGACGTTTGTGCCAAATTTTAGGAAACTCCCTTAAGGACATCTTCAGATATTGCACTCACGAAAATGAGACAGATGCAAGGTCACAGAGACCTTAACCTTTTAACACCAAATGCTTATTAGCTCATTGTTGGGTCCAAGTGAATGTTTGTGTCAAAATTTCCTTCAACATTTTTTTGAAACATTGTCTTTACAGGAATGGGACAAATGTAAAGGACTTGACCAGCAAAATCTAATCAGCTCATCCTTGAGTCTACTCAAACGAACGTGCAAAATTTAAAGAAATCCCCTCAAGTTGTTCTCCAGATATCACATTCACAAGAATGAGACAGACAAGGCCACACTTACCTTGAACTTTCACCTAAGACCACCAAAATTGAATCAGCTCATTCTTGGGTCAAAGTAGGCGTTCTTAAGACATTGCATTCACAAGGGGCTCGCCTTTCCATTATTGCTGCCATAACAAGCATACGTTACCTTTGATTGGAAATAATGACGGCAGGTTTGGTGGATGCGACAGAAATAAACCAGCTAATATTTTTAACATCTATCACTGTGCTTCTTGAATTGTTATTATGAGTGGAGAAGTCGCATAAAGTCACTCAGTGGAAGCATTTCGAAAATATTGCTTGAGTTTTGTGGAAATCTGTAATGGAAACCTGCCTAGTGACTGATGATGATGATGAAAAGAGAACAAGAATAATCAGATGACATCATGCACACCGTGAAAGACGACCAGCGATGTTTGTATAGATAACTAAATTTTGGTATGGGAATTTAGAGTGGGGGAATAACCTGCAGGACCAGGACTGGATTTTGCATTTTCTATTTCGCCCTAAAAGCATGTCTTTCACATGTAATGGTGAGTCCTGGTATCCTAAAACATTTTCCGAAGAAAGCAATGGCTCAACCTGAAAATTTGACTGAGCTGCTTGTAAGTGGAAATAAACTTGGATAGAAGTGACTATAACAGGATGTGTAAGCTGTAAACTTTACCAGACAATAATAAGTTAGAGCCTTTAAACACAGCAGTTGTTTAAACTAACCAGAATAATGAAACAACATAAATTTTGGTCAGAAGAGGTAAGGAGCAAAGCAAAGGACAAGGTATCAAAAGTTTACGAGATTAAACCTTTTTCAGAGGAAACCTTTTTTATGTGAGACAAGCCAAGAATGTAACTTTTTTTTCTCCTTTTTGTGAAACACTTTCAATTGACCAGACGATGAACCCGACACACGCACATACGCAGTCCTTCCCCTGTCTGATATCTGTTTCAGTGTTCCTCTCAGTTTTCTTGCCAGGAGGGTCATCCGCCTTGCTCTGACTCCCTGTTAGCTACTTTATTGTGCTGGTTGGCTGACTGACTCCGGCTTATTATGAGCAGGTGACACGGACAAGATGAAGATGGAGGGTAGCGTTAGATCACTGGAGCCTGAGAGTCAAGTAGTTAGTCCACGATGAAAGGGTGAGAGGAAAGTGCCTTTATGCTTATAATTTTCATTTATTCCCTATGGATGTGTGCATATTTCTTTATATATTGCAGGATTGTTTTGTGCATTTATTGGGTATGTTTTTTGATTGATACCTTCTCACATGTGTTTTATAAGTTAAAGTGGGAGTTCGTTAGCTTTGCATAAAGACTGTGAGGACGGGGAAACCAAAATGTTCTTATCCCAAGTCGTCACATATTGCCGCTTTGCAGAGGACTTCTGCGTCTACATATTATGCTCTAGTTATCCTCCAGCATCTGCTGTTGATGTTCTGGGAATGCCACTACAGTGATGTCAACAGAAGCATAAAGTGGGATTATGGGGCATGTGGTGATGTTTAGACAACACAAGTACATAGCAACCAAAGCTAGGACGTCAACAAAAGCTCATGCTGGCAAAAATGGATAGGATTAGGCAAAAGGTCACATGGTTAGGTGTTGAAAAAAACATCACATCCAGATGGGAAGTGAACACCAGACTCTTCCATGAAAGTCCGGGTTTGTTGGACCCATCCACATTTCAAAGCAGCAGTATTTTTTGAGTTTGGAATAATAATGGGCTGGCGAAACAAGTATGTTGGCATGACTATGCATCAGTGTGGAATTAAAACAATGCTAGATTAAGGCAGATATAGTTGATAAGGTGGATATCAGAGAGTAAATGAACATATTTCCCAAAATGTCAAGCCTTTTTTTTAATCACACTTATGTATCTCTTAATTTGCATTTATCTAAAGCTAGATCTTAATCTGTTATTCAAGTGTAATTCTGTTTTGTAACGTTTGAGATCTTTTTTTTTTTTTTTTTTAAATTTGCCATCATTTCTGTCTGTAATACATTTTTTCATCCCAAATTCATACAGCACAGTCTTGTAAAAGGTGAGATTAATGCAAGTTATAGAGAAGCATTACTGTCGTTCCATTTCATTAAGATTATCATTATAATTTTTGGGTTACTATGACAGCCTCAGCAGCACTCTTCATCACCACCCAGGCATCGGATCCTGCTGGAGCCTCGATTTGGTTACTTTCACTGTTCACACTTAGTTGCAGTTCACCTTCGTCTGGTCCTTTAACTTTTATCGCTTGTCAACTTCTCATGACTTAGAGCTGGTCGAATTAGATTTCTGTACTTTTGTTGCTTTTTATGTGGTTTAGGGCACAGACATCAGTCATCAGTACCTGTTTTACCACCTGAGCAAACTTGGGAATGGTCAAGCGTTGGCTGAATGCAGACAGAGCATGGTCTCACTCTGTTTATTCCTCCTATTTATAACTGTTGTTTTACCAGTACACTATCCTTATCAGACAAGAGTCAATGCTGGTTTTGTGTGTTTATACTAAGTACTTTTTTTCCATCCCAGTGCCTGCACTTCCTCTGAACATGACATTTTAAATACCAAACAGCATCTACATGTTTCCAAACAGTTTAGGGTTGGATTAAATGTTCTTGTGTCATATTCATGGTAAACATGGTACAAAACCTACAAATACAGTCAACACAGACTACTCTTGTTTTAATCAATGGATGGTTTAATGAAGCCCAACATAAGACTGCAATCAACAAAACATTTTACAAGAGACTGATGAATCACAAGTTCTTTTCAAGCTGTTTTAGCATCAGACAATTTCAAGTGTCTGCTGAGTTAAATCAAAGGCACCTCAAGTGGGTCAAATCTTTTGATCTAATTTCAGATGTATATTCACTCGTCTGCAGCTTCAGATTGTGTTGGTGGATTTGGCTGGATCTTAAGGAAAGAACGTGATTTGTAGCTCCAGTATTCAACTCTGAAAATATAATATATTTTATATACATTCTGATTTAAAAGTTCTTTTTCCTTCAGCCGCCCGCTCAGAGGCAGAGATAGTATCTTTGAAGAATTATCTGCAACAGCCAGAACATGATTTACTTCACACAGCCTGCTAAAGCTGATAGCAAGCCAACATCTGTGTGTGTTTGACTGTCTCTGTATATTTCTCCCTCTGTCCTCTCTTTCACATCTGCCTTGGCAAAAACATCTGTAAAGCCCGCTCGTTTGCTCTTGGAAATTAACACTACCACAAGAACACAGGAAGTTTCTCTCATGTTCATTAATAGTGATTTAGTGTTGGCTTTTGTGGGAGGATACATTTGCTGAAATAATTTTCACAAGCAAATGAGATATCTGCAACCTGTTGGAAAAAAAGACATTAAACTATCATTTAGAAATTAATAATAACACTCGAAAAATGATGTTACTTGCACTAGGAATAGTTCAGCATTTTTTGAATATGCCTATTTGTTATCTTACCAAAAGTGAGATGAGATTATTCTCATGTCTGTGCTGCAAAACTGCAAAAATCAATATCTTCATTTGGGCTGTCAAGTTAACATGACAATAATGCAAATTTGTTTTGACGCCACTACTTTTGTTGATGCATAAACGTAGGTTCTGATAATACTTTACTCAAAGCTGCGCGGCAACTGACAAGACTTGGACTTCAGATACTTGGAGTTAACACTAAACTTGGGAAGTCCACTTTTAGCTTCTCTGCCCCGAACACATGGGGCATCTTTCAAACCACTCTGAGACTCTATTCACTTTGGATTAGCATTTTTCTTAATGTCATTGTAGACGAGAGCTTTCTCTCAATGATCCATTGAGACTAAATAAAGATTGAATGAATTTCGGCCGTTGCCATCTTGGTCTTTTGGAGCCAGAAGTGACTGTTAGTGGTTTGTGTCATCTTGTAGTAATTTTGCATCTCTTTGAGATTGTATTGTTAATGATTTGCTCATTTTGTGCCTCTTTGTGGTTGTTTTGCTACTTTTTGTAGTTATTTTGTGTCTCTTTGCAGTTGTGTCTTTGCATCTCCTTGTAGTCTTTTTTTTTTTGCATCTTCGTGGTCATTTCCTTTGACGTGTTAATTTAAGTGACATGTTGCAGGTGAAAGCCAGGGAAACCCTTGACACGATCCTGTTAAGTAATCTGTCCATGGTCAGTAATGGCATCGATTAATTCACTGAGTCTGCGGCATATTTAATTTAAAAAACAAAAAAAACCCAAAAACAGCAGTATCTGAACTGAAAAAAACAATTACATTACTCCATAATCAGAAACCAGAACCGTAAACAGTCTTGACAAATGGACAATAATAAAGCCTCAGACTACGTATATTTCCATAGAATATTTGAGTTTGTGTAATTGTGTGTGTGTTTGCAGTTGAGTTAAGGTTGTCTGAATAGCCTACTGCTGTGTATTAATATGTGAGACTGCAGCTGGTAGTACCACTCACTCAATCTCTTCCTTTTTGGATGTAGTCCCATCTCCGCTGACTAAGACCAAGCCCTAAGTGCTCTGTTTTATTTTATTTGCGAGGTGGCTGTTGTTTACTCAAATATCTTCAGAGAGATAGAGTGCAGTGGAAGCCAGTTCACCACCTGCGTTTGCAGGGAGCGTCTCTCCTCTGCGGGTTGTGAATTTGAGACCAACACTGACCAAAGCAAACATTATTCGGAGGTTGAAGGTCATAGCAGCTGCACTGAGTTCACTCCCAATCATTAATTATCATTGTCAGTTAAAAGAAATGTCCAAAAGCTTTAAAAAGGTTACAAACTTTGGATTCTGATTCAGTATGTTTAATGAAAACTGCTTTTTTGTACTTTAAATTTCAGTTTTCTGCCTGTCATTGAAATGGCCACGATGCATCAGTGGTTAACCTGTGTTTTCTGTGACCAGTCCATAACCTCTCCTCATCCTCACTCTGTGCACCTCTTATCTGTGAGTCATCAAACCGAGGGAGTGTTTCAACGGAAATGTGCGCTCTTTGAGCCAACTTTAATATGCAAAATGTCGAACCATCTCCAAAAATTGTTGCTGATTCAGTGTCGTAATACCAGTAGCTCATCTTTCTTCATAATCCTGCCTCCCTCCTGACGCCCTGTTTTTGGACAGTTTATAGAATTTTCCTGTTACCTCTGAGAATAAAAGCATAAAACAACGTGAGCGTTTTCTCATCTGCTGGAGTCTCTTTGGTGTTGTAACCTGCGGTTTTTCTCTGTTGCAATATCTTCTGATATCCAAATGCTGATTTTGTAATGGCACAAGGGGGGTTTTTGTGGAAGTTACTTTGGGTGTGTCTGTAAAAGCAACTTGACCACATATTTTAAACTTGGCAAAAATGTTTGTGTTGGTTTGACATAATATATAGGTTTATATATTCAAGTTTTTACAACAGTTTCTGTGTATTTTGAACTGTGTATAGTTGTAGGCTATGCTAAAGTTATGATAATATTTGCGCTGCTATTTTAAAATGTATAAGTTATTTACTACAGCTATGGTGTCATAACGCAGTTTAGTGTGCATGACAAAGAGAATATGATGACATTGTGATTGAGGACAATAAGAAGTCTGCGTACGTGTGGATCGACATACGTTTTTGCCAATGTTTAATCGTGTAGGAATGTGTTTCACCGTACCGTTTTATGTGAGAATAGCTATAAGGATTAATGTGATTATAGACAGACTTTGCCTACTTTTTTTTTTTGTATCCTAAAACAAACCTTGTTTAAGTTTTTTCGTGCCTTGCGTGAGAACTTGGATTTTACAACGTGGAGCTAGAACACGGGTCAAAACCATGATACCTTGCAGACTAAGTGGCTGAGGAACTGATATGTTGAAACGGCCACTATAGTGTCTTTGAGAGATTTGGATGCTCTAGGTTTAGAGTCAGACCATATCACTGCCCCAGAGCGTTAGTATTTGACGAACTGGGTATAAGAGTCAAACAACCAATCAACTATCTTTTTTCCAGATTCACGGGAACCCTTTTAACCCCCTGGGCCCTAAGCTGTTTTTACCTAGTTTTGGTTTGCCTGGACTTTTTGTGTAATAATGCACTTAAAACCTCAGTCTCTCAATGCACAATGAAGTTATATACATCTTTGTTTCAGGACAACCTTGGCTATCAAAATATTTAGGCTGTAGTGGTGTCACTTGAATATACAAATAGTTATGAGATCATAAAGACAAAAGAAAAAACAAGACGGAAATTGAATTGTACAGATCTTGAGTGATAAATCACCCAAAAGTATTAAGTACAAGCTTTTTTGCTGTAGAAAAGAAAAGTTCTCCCAAGTGTTGAGAATCAGAAAGTGAAAAAATAAACATTAAAACTATTATAGTTCAAAAAAATGGATGCACTTCCAAAAAAAAGTCCCACCTTTTTTTGTTTGCAGTTGTTTGTGTGTCCCATTATCTGTGCTTTTCTGCAAAGCAGCTCCTTTCTGTGCTGCTGCAGAGGGCCACATCACAGTCCTGACACTTCAGAGAGGACCCCGATCCTCCTGCCTGCTCTGCCTGCAGTCAACACAGAGTTTACATCCATATGAGGCCCTGCTGCTGTTACACTGTCTCCTGATTAACCCTTGTCTCATTATTATTATTATTATTAGTATTAGTATTATTATTATAGGGACTACCAGTGTTTATCCTAATGCAGGAGGCGCTGCTAATAACAGCGATAGCTACAGCAGGATTAGACCAATCACAGTGCAGTTTGCTCCAGATGACGTATGGCACTGAAGGCGGATACAAAGCGTCTGTCTGTCTTCCGATTGGACGACAAGACCAAAACAAACCTCTGACCTCTCTCCAAAGGAACTATGGGAAGCCAATATGGCGTTTAGCATCGATGCTAATATACTCTTATCACCGAAATATGAGTAAAATATGGACGGAAGACACCCAATATCGGATCTACCATCACGGATTTACAACGTCCCGGAAAAACACCCGATTTCCGGGGCTGAACAGAGAGGCTGCTTAAAGCGCACAGCCGGGAGCTAAACACCGCCGAAAAAAGTAAGACATCCGACCTACGGTCGCAGTTAGACACTTTTCATAAAGTGGGACACATTATAGTCGCTACGCCGGGCTCAGAGGGTTTTTAAATAAACCAAATTTTAGGTATTTGGAGCAAGAAAGACTGAAGTTTTCCATGCAAGAAAGTATAGATAAGCATTTTGGACGTTTCATCTAATCGGAAAATTGGACAAAATGTTAATACCAACTCTGGATTTTGACTCAATATGTTGCCAGTGACTTGCTTTTTCTACTTATCTTTTTTTAATGTTAAAATACATTATCTGATACGTTATCTGCATGTCCCTTGAAATGGCAGTGATGTGTCTGTTGTTAACCTGCGTGTTTCAAAGTTGCATTGACCGAGACCAAGAGGAACTGCTGTTTATTCCTCATATTACTTTCTTTTTGTGTCTTTGAGTCTTTTTTTAAATTTCAGTTTTTTTGGCATGAATGTCCAAAAAATAGCACATTTCAAATGAGGTTGGTGGGAGTAAAATAATTAAGTAATAAAGTAATCCTCTAACTGTCGTCCAGCTGTATGTAGAATAGCTCATCCCTCCCTCCTTCATATCAGTAAATAGTTAAAATGGGAGGATTCAGAATGGACATGCACACGCATGCACACACACACCTACACGCGCACACACACCTACGTACACACGCGCACACACACACAGACACAGACACACACACACACACACACACACACACACACACACACTGCTTGTTTGTAAGTAGAGCAGGGAGGAACCATCCGGGCCTCACTGAGCCTCACTGATCCAGATGCAACCTGCTGAAACAAAAGAGACCTTCACACATAGAAATGTTGGACAAAGAGGCATAAAATACACCTGGGTCACATGAACACACATGCGCACTGGCACATATAATAATAATAATAATAACTTTATTTATATAGCACCTTTAAAATCAGTTGTTTACAAAGTGCTTTGACAAACATAGAAGGCACATGTTTGATTTTTTCACACATTACACATTCACTTTACCCTGCTTCATTGACTTTTTACTGAATGTTGTCGTATATATATATATATATATATATATATATATATATATATATATATATATATATATGTGTGTGTATATTATGCACTGTATAATGTGGTTATTGTTGTCATTTGGTGTATTCTAAATTGTGAAAAAAAACCCAAACAAACAACATGATCTCCAACCCGTGTTTAGACCCACACAGCTAAATTGGTCAGATCATTAGTAAATGCATGTTTTTACCTTACAGCTCCAGAACTATTACTGTTTAAAAAGCTTGTTTAAGCCAGGTAATTATTTGGAATGACTATGGTTATATATTGCAAACTATTTTAAGAAATTCATTATAAGACAGTGTTTCAAAGGTATTGGACATGCAAAAAACATCTTTTTGCATGTACATTATTTATGAAACTTTTATGATAGAAGGATTTTCAAAGCAGCTGGTGTTAAAGAAATATTTGTTTCTGTCTGAGGGCGTTGAATCAGAGAGAGAAAGGGAAAGAAGAGACAGTCCTTAATTTAAAGACGCTCCACCCTTACATGAGTCCGCTGCGTATGGAAAAACAAAATATTTCCCGGGTCACTGAGATCTCTGTGTTTCTAGAGAAAGCACTGGGGGTAAGGTAGAGGAGTTTTCATTTGAAGATAATTTGTTGTTCATTCGGCAGGAATGTGTTCCATTGGCCGTGGGGGCCATCAATCTTCAAACCAGATTGGTTGACTGGTCGGATGCCTTAGTGCTCCTCTGGGACCAGAGGCAGCCATGTTAATTTGGAGAGTGGAAAGCTTGTGTGATCGTCTTTCTTTATGTACGTATCTGTGTTTATATGTTCCCCAAGAAAAAGTAAGAAAAGACAGAACAAAGACGAGGAGCAGCGGACTGACTGTCTTGGCGCTGCTGGCTTATTTCTCAGCCTGAGTCCTATCAGAGATCACAAGGCTTATCATGATGGATCAGTGTACATTTATCAGCAAAACACAGGACAGAAGACACAAACACGTCTTTGTGTTCAAAAGTCAACCCCACTGAAGCTAGAAGGAGATTTTAAGAACATTTTTTGATGCACCAAGGATACAAGATGTGCTTTTTGGGATAGACCAGCCTTTGTTAGTTAAGTGCACAAACAATAGTAGCATCTTGGGTTTTGGATTTTGTTGAACACTTAATTTTATTTAAAAACAGACTTAATAAAACAATGGACATAGATTCTAGGACATCGCCCATTGGTTTGTGGGCTGGAGTCCTGTTTTGGAGCCTGGGTTCTGTATATGGCCATTTCCGTCTTGTTTTTGGGGTGCAGAAGTGACCATATTTGAATATAAGGTCTGGTATGTGTAACATAGAGAAACCCAGTAATGAGACCTAAGACCTGAAATATCTGTTTGCATTTCAGCAGATCTGATTCCCTCCTCTCAACGTTATTTTTTGAGTGATTTTTTGTTTAGAAGCCTGAAATAAGGTCTTCGGTTAAAACTCGAGACTTTCACTTTTTGCTCTACAATATGAAATACATCAGTAAATACCCCACTCACAAACTCTGGAGCTCTTATGTGTTTTAACAAAGGCAGCTGCTAACAAGTGGCTAAATAATACTACAGAACATCATCATGCCAAACCGCGCAGAACACGGCTTTACAGTCTGGTAGCGATGGCAATGCGACCGTAGTGTAGTTTGTCTAAGCCTAACATCAGCTTTTTACTTCTGGTGATTGCATTTAGGCTTCAAAAAATTCTAAAAGTGGTTCATTTGTGGAGATTATCATGCTGAACAAAATATGTAAGTATCACGAACATTTACTTGCCACAGAGCTTATTTTCTGCAATGATCCAATGGAAAAATCCCATAGGCTTTTGATATATTGGCATATATTTATCTGCAAAAAAACAATATTATGCATCCCTAGTTTAAGGTTAACAAACAAACAAACAAGACAATGACTTTTACAGTGTTTGTAAAAAGAAGTGATGCTGTAAGTCAGAATTTGCTGACAAAGATTCAGACTGGAGCGATTTTATTAACTTGTGAGTCAGCATAAACACTGAGTTGCAGATTGCACTTCTACAAGTGCCCATTTTACATCTATTTGTATGTTTTTTGTACCGTATATTGTACAGACAGAATAGTTTGTCAGTCATACAAGCTCACACTTCATTAAAACAACATCTTTTTTATTCCCCACGTCAGCCACTGTCTGGCCCTGAAGGAAACAACATAAGTCATGTACGCGAGTAAAAAAGCAAGCAGACTCGGTGTGTGTGTGTGTGTGTGTGTGTGTGTGTGTGTGTGTGTGCGCACATGTACTTTTATTTCCAGGGCCCTCGTTGATGGCTGAACAAAGTAGTCTGACACACTGATTCCTCTCCTCATGACAAGCACTTTTAACACCGCGCTCCTCCTGCCTCCCTCGTCCGCTCCTCCTTACCCTCGCTCTCTCTCAGTTCCTTGCGGAGTTGAAGAGTTGAATCATGGGTCAGCAGTTCTTTGCGCAGAGACAGACTAGATTTCCAGATGGTGAAGTCACCATCTATCTCTGCTAGATACACCCAAACTCACAGTTACGCGCACACGTATATCAAGTGCCCACACATTTACTGTAATTGCACAAACGGTAAACAAAAACACATCTGACTGTACCTGCTCTGCTTCCTCTGAGTGTAAAACAAATTGAGACGTCAGTGCTCTAATTGGTTGCAGGGGAAGAGCATGATGGGAAGAAAAGCGCTGAATGGACATTTTGGTTAAGAGGGAAAAACCCACTTTAACTGTGATGCTTCAAGGCAGTCTGTGTGTATGTGTGCGTGTGTGTTTGCATCGGCCAGTGGCAGTTAGCCAGCGTCTTTGGCCTGTTGAACTTCCATTTGTCTTGGATGGGAAGAACACAGGCTCAGGAAAATACAAACGTGTCCCGAAGTCATGTTCAAGTTAGAGGACTCGTTAGAGAACGTTTTCGTTAATTATACAGAGGACTGGATGTGTTCAGCTGTTTTAAACTCAGTACGTTTACATGATGTTAGGAAGAGTCGAATCACTGTTTTAGTCCGACTAAAACTGGACTTTTAAATTTCATGTAAACATGATGGTCCCACTGAAATCGGACTAAATTGGATTTCTCAAAGTTGGACTAACACACCAAGATTATAATATTTTTTACACCTCAGTCAGACTTTAACTGGTGTAGGTGTTCTCTGCCTTCTCTCGGTCACTGTGTCGGCCTCCCTCAGTGGTTAGAAATAGTGATTATTCATTATTTAAGAGGGGGAAAGGGGTTCTCCAAAATGCTCCAAAGTGCTTTTATATTATATTAAGAACTGAGGAGGAACTTGCGTGGACATACAACTTTAAATGGTAGAATTTTGTATTATAGTAATATTTTAAATAAAAAAAGTCACACCCCAGCCCCCCCTGAGTGAGTTTGCTCAGTGCCTTTGATTACATGTAGCCTACGTGATGCGGCAGTTTTCTACCCTAAAGTTGTTGTAAATAAGCAGTCGTGATTGTGATTTGGTCTGTAACAACTAGTGGCTCTATGGCAGAGTTGGACATACTTCTATCACTAAGTCATTTCCCCCCGATGCTCGTATTCGGGGACAAGCACAGTAGTCCAGTTAAATGGCCTAATTGAGCAAAAACCGTAGTTCGACTTAACTGTGCACGTGAACGTACTGATGTGTCGCAGTGGCTTCATAGATTATGTTTCCATCTCAGTTCTTTTGAATTCTGTTTGTTTTCCAGATCTGATGGGAATCATTGAGGTTCTGAAGATTTGTTTATTAAAAATAGCTTTCCAGTTCCAGTTACTGGTGTCTGGTACTACGTGTGATGGTGTCTGTGTGCGCATGTTTGGTTGCCATGGCCACAAGACAGCTGACGAAGGCAGAAGCATCAGTTAGAGAGAGATAAGCTTGAATAGGCCTGCAGTCTCAGACCAGCAGTGGTGGCAGTCCTCAAGGACAACACACACACACACACACACACACACACACACACACACACACACACACACACACACAAAAAGTATGTGTGAAAGGAAGATACTGACACAGGAAGTGAGACAAGGCAAAGGTCAGAAAACAATAATGTGATTCTTTTCAGTTTGGTTACAGACTTTCTCAGTTACATGGACTCCTCTAAAGCAACAATGTGCTCTCTTCTCATCAGACTTAAACCTGAGGGTTAGCCGGCTGATTGTTAAAAGGTTTGGACTGAGCTAGCTGGTTGACAAGTTACCCAGGAAAGCTTGTAGTTCAACCCCATATCTCAACATTCAGAGATGGACAGTATCTCAGTACGTGATTTATGTCCACTAGCGGTGGACATAAATCGGTAGCGGTGCAAGGAGACGTGCTGTATTTTCTGTAGTGACTGTAAAAATGGACGTCGACACCTTGACATCACCCACCGGTTTGTGGACTCCCTTTTTAAAATGTTGAGTTTAAAACAAAACAAAAACTAAATAAACTAACTAAACTACTAAACTAAAGAAAATAATGACGGTATGTGGTGCAGTATGATACATACCAATTTGATTGCAATAAAAACTTTAAAAATATAATAAAAATTCGAGTTTGCCATTTTGACTGTTGCCATCTTGAAAAATCTGGATTCAGAAGCGAGAGAGTGGAGCTCAGTCTAATGTTAGTTGCCAGCATGGTTAACACAGTGCATTTACAACTATGGAGAACTGTAATAATGACAATATACACTGGCAGGAGTTTACCAGTCAAATTAAAAACAAGCCTGGACTGATGGTCCATAGTGGAGTTTTGGTTTTCTTCGTCAACCATCAGTCTAGGCTTGTTTTTAATTTGACTGGTTTACTAAAGTAAGAAAAGTAAGCTCTTGTTGCACACTAGAGCTAAACTCCCTTAAACTCTCCCCATTCAAATGATTTACTTATATTTTCTCTTTATTTGTGTCTGTCTTAATGTTACTTCAGTATTTCCGTCCAATCAGTTTCTGCTCATCTCCCATCTGTCTAAAGCAGCTTTAAACCATTGAAGCAAAAAAAAAAAAAAAAAAGCATTACCTACCAGAAATATAAAACTCAAAGATTCTGCAAAACACTTTTTAAGGCAACCAAAGCGTTGCGTTCAACTTTCACAAACCAAAAACACACTGAAATAGCAGCTATGTGCACTTTGTTGCCTTTGGTTTTGATGTTAAAACGCTTGTTCACATAAAAAAAGCTTTTTGCATTTTTATTTATTTATTTATTTTATTTGTTTTTTCAATTTAAGCAAATTTTAGCATTTCCACTTTGGTAGCAAAATTCAATTGAGCATAAGTTGAGTTGGTACATTTTCCCACAACAGTTTTGGGCCTCAAAAGCTAATTTCATGTTTCATGCTTTATTTTTCATGAGTGTTTTTTTAAGGAGACATAAACTTGAAGTAATATATGTGGTGGAGATGATCACCTTGATTGACAGGTGTCTCAGCCTGTCACAGACAGCTGCAGCTACACTCAGACAGCTCCTCTGTTGTCCACATTTGGTAATGAAGATATGGCAATGAGCAGGAAAACAAAATCTCAGCTTCAAAATGTCCCTGGACATCAGAAACATTACCTCATCATTTTTCTATTCTGGGAGCTGGCTGCACAGACCGCTGTGTCACAGTGACCTTAATTACGAAGCAAATCTGACTCATCAGGCCTGTCAGTATACCCAAAACATTTCACCTACACCACAGCAGACCATGTTCATTTTTATGTTATTTATCTGCTTATTGATTATATTAAGGTTAAGCCAGAGGGTTCATTTTCATCACATTTCCCTCAACAGGTTGATTCATTCATGTATAATCATGTTAAATGCAAAATGTGGTAACTTATTAAATGTGTACTGAAAAAATCTCTGAAGGCATTAACAGCATAAATCGACCAATTTCATTTTAAGAAATTCATTATCAGTTACTTTTGTTTTTTTTTTTCATCAAGAGAACTCAATGTGGAGAAAGTCGGAAGTGTTAGAGTTTGTCTGTTGCAGCCTGAAGATGCTTCATCATAGTTGTCCTCCTCTCTCATATTCTCCCCCACTGTGTCTTTAGGCCATCTGAAGTTATGGCTTCAGGGTCACACACAGGTCTCCAGCTTGTTTCTTGTGGGTCAGCCTTTTCTGTAACATGATGAAGTTAAGACTGCAAGAAGTGCTGAGGGAGGGAGGAAGGCAGGAGTGGCTCAGACAAAAACAGAGAAGAGTTGCTCTCTTTAATGACTGATAGTAACAGGTTTAAAAAAAAGCTAAACACGCAGACACAAGATTATATTTATTATTTATGTATAAGAACAGAATTAATTAATGGTCAGCAATTATTTGCGAAGTTAGTTTTTGTCGTTATTTGGCGCGTTATTTGGCACGCGCGCACTTAATGTAAGGAAGAAAACGTTATTTTATTTTTGTTTTGATCGGCGGCTGTTAGTTTTAAGATGGACTGATGGTTAAAGTTAGACTGTATTTTATTTAGCGCTTCACCACTTGTGGTAAAATATGATGTTTGCATTGAATAAGCCTTTAACCTCCTTTAAACCAGCTGCTCCGACCAACACACACACACACACACACACACACACACACACACACACACACAGGGAGAGATGTGAACAGATAAAAGAGAGGGCACGGAATTAAGAGGAAAGCTGACCGTGTCAGGACATTTGATGATACTATTATTACTACTACTATATCATAACAATTTACGGTTTAATTTATATTATTGATTTATATTATTATAATATATATTATTGTTAAAGTAAATGAATACCTATACGTGTTGTAAAAAAAATATATAGATTTATTTAAATGACACTAAATAATGTCCGCCTCTCGTTTACTTCATATGTGCTCGAGGTTTTTACGGTAGGTTCTAAAATTAAATATATATGTAAACGAATGATGCTCAAGAGTCACAGGCCTTTTCTAAATGGTTTTAAATTATAAAACCACCACTCAGAAAAAAAATCAAACTTAAAAAAGATTTGGCTATTAAAAAGCGAAAGCCTCAAAGCCTAAATTCGCAAGATTTATTGCCACGCGGGCCACATGATCTGCGAGCGACGATTAAAAGGCTTACAGTTTAAATTACACCTCTTATCCTTTTTTATCAAGATGATTTGCAAATATGAGAATAATTGTCTAATCAAATGAAAGTGTTTTTATTGCCCGAACACTCTGAATCCGTTTTCAGAGAGAAGCTGATGTCTTTTATTTGGTTTTGACTTCGATGCTCCAGCGCGCGGCCAGGCCTCGTGCTCACACGTCCTTCTGTGCAGGTGAATTTTCGGGTTTCAATACGACGATCTCACATTATGGTTTCATTGCTGCCGGATTTTTTCGTTTGCACGTGTCTTAAAAGTGCTCATACGATAGTTGTTGATGTAAAATTTATAACACTGTGTGAGAATATAACCCCGAAAAAAAATGAATTAGCTGAAACACATCTCGCACCTCAGCCTCTCAGCCATGAAGATTTGTCTCTCTAATCCTCTGAAACGACAGAAAAGTTCTTTTTTTTCTTGCCAAGGGTTATTTTATTTTTTAAAATTTTTTTGCAAATGACCCAAAATCTAAAAATGACATTTTTTTTATTTTCTATTTTTATTTTAGTCACTGATATGAGTTCAGATATTTATTTTCCTGCAGTTTTGTGTGTGTGTGTATGTGTGCATGCACTGTTCTGCATACAGTAAATGAATGAAGTCAGAGGGCTCCTGTCCCTCATCACCTCCTGACTCCACCTCCTACCTCCTCACACACACACACACACACACACACACTCTCGGCTGAGAGCGTGGAGGGAAAAGAGGGTTACTCCTCCTCACTCCTCCACTCCTCTTTCTCCATTCACTGAGAAAGCTCTGAGCAGAAGCCTTTCTCCCACTTGAATGGACTCCATCTCTCTGAGCCAAACAATCTTTTTCTGCTGCTCTGGAGGGAAACACTGAAGATCACAGCTGATCAGCATGTTTATTTCTTCTCTTCGGGCTGCTGCTGCTGAGAAAAGTTGACTGCTGTGGCTTTGCTCGCCATGAACTTCTGTCAGACTTAAGGAGATCCACAGTGCGGTGTTTTAAACGACTGATGGGCAAAAACTGAACCAGAGAAGACTCAAAAGAGAAGAAGCAGTGAGAGGAAACCTGTCAGAGATTTACAGGGTGGTGGCTGATTTGGGTTTGGGTCGGCCTGACACCGAGCAGGGACGCAGACAGGTAACAAGGAGACAGATCCAGTTTAAAAATAGCCTACCTTTGTCCACGTTTTGTCCCCTGGACCACAATGGGTTCAGACGTGCGTGACCTGAACTCCCTGCTGCCCCCGCTCCCAGCGGGCCCCAGCCCCGGATGCCCTGCTCTGCCCGTCAGCACGGCCCCTCAGTGGGCTCCCGTCCTGGACTTCCACACCGCCGCCTCCCCTTACCCCTCCCTGGCGGCCCCCCACACCTCTCTGGGGCCACACTCCTTCATCAAGCAGGAGCCCAGCTGGGGGGCCACCGGCGACCCCCACCACCACGACACAGACCCTCACTGCGGCCTCAGCGCCTTCACCGTCCACTTCTCTGGGCAGTTTACAGGGACCGGGGCCTGCAGGTATGGGGCGTTTGGAGCACCAGCACCACCAGCACCTCCCAGTCAACCTCCATCTGTTACCGCGCCGCACCACCACCAGCCGCCCAGCAGGATGTTCAGCAACCCACCGTACCTGACCAACTGTATGGACACACAGCAGGCAGCCCGCAACCAGACAGGTAGGGCTGGCGAAGGACTGGTGTGTGTGTGTGTGTGTGTGTGTGTGCGCAGTAAGTCAATCACAAAGGTTAAATATGTCAGAAGTTTTGTATCATCTGCATAGTTTCGTCCTTCAGTTTCTTTTTCTGTGTCACAAAGTTGGTAACAAGTTCACTTTTCCATGACAGGAAAGTAAAATTAAAAGTAGAGCAGAATGAGTCACCGCTTCAGTTAATCTAGCTCTAGAGATGCTGCAGATTTATGTTACTCATCCTTTAATTTGCAGAGGTTTACCCTCCTGATGTCAGTCTGCAGCATGATTCAGAGGACACCAATCATATACAGATTTGTCCATTTTTGCATGTGTGAGATGTTTTTTAAAAAGGTTTAAACCGGCAGACGTTCACCTTATTGTCAGTGCGTCATCGAGTGTGTGATAAACCAAGAGGTAACTGTTGAAACTGTACAGATATTTGAAAAATCCCATTAAAAAACATTAGTGATCCAGTTTACACACTCACAGAAAACTGATGGTTCCTCTTTGTTTCTTTGACGAACAGAATAAATCCAAGCATCACTCATAAATAAATTTAGTTTAATATTTGGGTATTAATGTTTAAGACAAAGATAGCTGTTGTTTGTGTAAATGACCCATTAAAAACCCAGATGACAGCTGACTGAAAGAAACAACCAATAAGTCATGAACTTTTCATGAACTTAACCTGACTTTTCAGTCATCTTCAGTCACTCTTCGTCATTCATGAAGGTTTCTTGCTTTTGTAATGAATGTTCAGGGATTAATTACTCAAATAAGAGTGTAAATTTGAAATATTTGCTGTTTAGTATCTCAGAAGTGTACACTTACAAAGATCTTAATAATTTTACACTTGAATCTTTATATGAAACTTGAGGGAGGGCGGAAAAGTATTAAGGCTTCTGACTACCGTAACACTTATGTTAGTGTGAGGAAGCGATGACATCTCTGCACGTGGAATTTTAATTTGGTATTAAAACAACTTTTGTTTAACAATTTTACTATTACTGATAAAAATGAAAAATGAAAAACTTGAATGCATTCATGGCACAGTTTTTCTGTCCGCTTGTAATTAAAAGGGGAAAAAGTTGCACCTTTTGAGGCTTTGCCGAGTTTATTGTAATTTCCCATTTTGGCTATTATAGTCTGCACTTTACAGTCAGTGTTACACATTTGTATCGCAAAGTAGTAATTTAAGTCAAAACGTAAAAAAAGGGGAAAAAATAATAATCTCAATCTTTATTTTTTTTTAAAACAGCTGGAAATATAGTTATTGTTTAATGTGAAAATCCTCAAAATGTTGTTTTTTATTTATCTGCTGAAAAGATGAATTGTTTAAGACAAATAGACATAAACCTTATGTTGGAGTGAAAATGACACTGTTGAATGGAATTTAAATAATTTGTTTGATATATTATTAGTGCCTACAGTATCCTATTGTACACGTAGGTCATCTGATTTCACTTTTCTTTTTAAGACATAGTTTTAAGGGTCAAAGGGCACATAGTGAGGAAATGTGTCAAAGACCATAATAATCAGGTTTATATCATGTAACACGTATTCTGAATCTCAACCTGCCGGAGTTTTTCTTGCCGATCTCGTCGGTCTTTTCCATGCAGGGTGATGAATCTGTTGGGGGTTTCCCAACAGATTAATTAGTAATAACATGCTTATCAAGCAGATAATTTAGGAATAACATTATAATCAAAGAGCTGAGCCGACCCCTAACCTGTTTTATCTGCTCCCCGCTGTGGCTGGACGAGCACAGACAAACAAACTCACAGCAGGACTCGGGTCACACTGCAGAGGTGATAGCGACGCAGGGTCACAGAGACTATCACTGTGAACGCCCTGCAGCAGGGACTTCACTTTTATATCAGAACGGAGCGTTTATTCACATTAATACTAATAAAACCTATACTACTTCACATTTCGCTATTGTTTAAAACAGGCGTGCAGATGCAATCAAAACTTATTTTCAGTCTTATTTTGTTTTATGAGTTCAATAGCTTTTACAGTCTGCAGGGTCTGTTACTAAACACATCACAGAAGCAAACAATGAGAAAATATTTGAGTGTGTCTCAGCAACACTGTCAGGAAAGGACACAGAACAATACTAGATTTCATTAAAAAAATCCAAAACACACTCGAGGAGCCCTCCAACAAACAAGTCTGAGGTCTGCCGTACACAAGTAAACAGATGTATACAAGTGAGACTCTAGTTACATGTTTTCATATAAAGAATAAAGATAAAAAGTTTGATTTTTGCCTCAATTATGGTCCTCTGTTATAACTCAAATATTAACATTAAAACGATGAATCATTGTCGATAACCGTAACTCAGAAAGTATTAATTAAACAAATTAAATTAAGTTGACATGCATGTTAATAAGTTCTCCAAATTTTGAACTTGCAATGTTAATTTGAAAAAACAAGCATGATACAATCAAGTCAATTAAACTCAATGGAATAAGTTAAAACAATTAATAAATGTATGTTGAATTGACTCAAATATTTAAGGCAGAAATTGAACCTAAGTATTTAAGTTAACCTACTTGAATTAATTTTGGAGTGTACTGCCCATGTTTAAAGATAATGCCTGAAACTCACTTAAAAACAAAATCATCTTGTCTTTGACATCTTTGATGACAGCTAAAGTGGTTTCTGATAGGAATTCAGATACCAGCTCAGGATGCAAAAGGCTAAAATAAAAATGGGGATTGTGAATTTCTGCAAAAAAATAAACAAATAAATAAATAACAATGGCAGTTTGGTTTGTGTCTTGGGGTATTTCCAGACTTTGGGTTTTCCGGTTGAATACAAATTGACCTCATAGCCTGTCACCTCAGTGCTGGACCTCAGGGCAACAAAAGTATCACCCTACACACACACACACACACACACACACACACACACACACACACACACAGAGAGAGAGAGAGAGGAGTTAGACAGGGGTGAGTGGAAGATAGATGGGGATGTTTAATGAGTTTTTTTCCCTCTCTCCTCTCACCCACAATGATCCACTGACGAAAATGAGTGAAAGTGCTGCTTTTTAATTAATGAAGCATGCATGTGAGACTGAGAGATAATGTGTGTGTGTGTGTGTGTGTGTGTGTGTGAGAGAGAGAGAGAGAGAGAGAGAGAGAGAGAGAGTGATTTATGAGAGTGTGTTGCGCCCTTTGGGTCAGTCTAAGTCATGAGTCAGGTCTGGTCTGAGATGTCAGCCACAGATCGAGTCTCCTCCAAACAACTGTGTGTGTGTGTGTGTGTGTGTGTGTGTTTTCATGTGTGTGAGGAACATTGTTCGAGCACATATTTATGAGCCCTGGTATTATGTGGTTTAATACAACCAATTTTTTTAAAAATGATCTTTTGAAACTAAGTAGAGAATGATGTAATCGCTGTCATTTCTGTGAAGTATCCAACGCTTTGCGTTTGCACTTTTAAAGCAAAATGCATCCTAAATGTAAGAGAGAAGTTGCCTAACGTCTCTGACAAAGATGACATACATTTATTATGTTGTTGCAAATAAAATATCCTTCATTAAATATCCAAAACTTAACATAAAATCAATATGGGAAAAATTAACATGTTTAAATGCTGTCAAGTGAATTCAGTATTTTTTTTGATTTGATTAATTTGTGTTGATGAATCTTTAAAAATAGCTCTAAAATATTTGTGGGGAAAAAAATCTTCCATGCTGGTGGGTCGTGGTCTACAAGTGGGTCGTTGGTCCATTCTGTGTGGACCACAAGTGACTTGGGAATGTGTCCGATTTATAAAAGAAAAATCTAAATAACAATAACTTTATTTTGAAGTACTGTAAATTTCTTGCACAGAGCTTTTATTTTGAAGTGCTGTTTCTGTTTACTCATGTGTTATGTTTTATTTCTTTGTGTTCCACGCCAAAATGTTGTTTACATCTTGTGAAATAGGATTGAACATGTGGTAATTTACAGTGTGTGACCTTGAAGTAATGACTCCACAATCTCTTAAACAATTTTTCAGTTTTAAATTGTTGAAAATTCCTCAATGTGTCTGTGCAGAAACGCCACTTACTTTACTGTAAAATACTTTAATAGACTACTTTTTAATATCATCTTACTGTAATAACTTGACTATTTATGAATTTTTTTTCTCATGAGCAGAAAATTTTATTCAAAGCGAGTAATTACAGTAATTAAACAATATTTCACAGTTTGCAGGGTTTTATACACTGGCCTTTAAATTATAGGAAAAAAAAACAAACCACCACAATCATGTCGTTATAGCTGCAGTGTTCAGAAGATAATGTTTGATGGATTTTAACTTCCTAAATGTGTTGTGACTCTGTATATTTACTGCTCTTTATTTCTGTCTTGCAGGTTACAGCACGGTTGCATTCGACGGAGCCGGTAATTACGGTCACACTCCTACACACCACAGCTCGCAGTTCTCCAACCATTCCTTCAAACATGAAGACGCTCTAACCCAGCAAAGCACTATGGGTATGTGTATTTATGTCTTTGAGTGCAGAACTTGCTGTGAGTTCAACTTATGAGGAATTTTTTTATACTAAAGTTTTTGCTTCTCTGCACTGAGTTTTTCATTTTCAATCTGCCCAAAAAAATGCATAACAGATAGATAGGCTGTACTACAGACAGACAACATAGAACAAAAATACAAAATTAAAATATACAACTCCAAAACAACAATAATAAAACAGTGTGGAGTTGGATGGGTCAAACAGTACAGGACTTTGACCCAGGAGACAGTGTTTGTGTCTCAGTCAGCGATAACTTACCACATCATTAGTCAGTCATTAGTGACAGAAGTCAATTTACGTGACGTACCTCAACCATGATCTTTTCATCAACCTAACCAAGTAGTAATGTTGCCTAATGCCAGGTACACACCACAAGAGAATCAGGCTGATTTTGCGCTCGATTCCCCTCTCCCGACTCCTAGCCCTGATGTTTTGATTGTTTCTGATGTCAGGTTTTCCTGTGGTGAGGGGCTTATATGGGCTTTTGACATCCTTTGATCTGCTTGAAAGTCCATCCTGGCCACACCAATTTCAAATGTTCAACATGTTCAATATTCTGATTTAATATCTTGTAAGAGGGAACCCCGAGGACCGCCAGTGGTCTTGCAAGTCTCAGAAAGTTTTAATGCAATATAGAATAGGATTCAGCACAGAATTTACTCACCTCCAGCACGCTCCGTAATACATACAGTTCATCTTCACGCTGTCTCCATGACTTCATACAGATTTTTAAGTGGTTTTTTTTGTGAATTTTAGTCATTTGCTATGCTTGTTTACTCTGAACTCACATTTGAATACCCAAGATTTATGATTTTGCAGTGGTGGAAGAAGTATTCAGTTCCTTAACTTAAGCAGAGGAACTAATACCACACTGTGAAAATACTCTGCAGCATGCAAAAGTCCTGCACTGAGAATGTTAATTAAGTAAGTAATCAGAATCAGGAAAGAGTACTTAAAGTATTAAAAGTAAAAGTACCCAGTGCAGATAAATAAAAAACACCCCCCAAAAAAATACATTAAAAAACAACAACCAAACATAACTCAAAATTATTTAAAATTATTGTTATAAATAAAAAAGATGCAGTGGAGTAAAAGCACAAGTACCTAAAATCTGTACATAAATACAGAACTTTACTTCTTTACTTCTTTCAATCACTGTGATTTTGAGAATCTGGACTCTGAATCTGTTAGTATTTGGTGTGCTGTTTAGGGCGAATCATTGCTCTCCACACACTTTGGGAACTTTTCACCATATTTTGTTATCTGCAGGGCCTCTCTCATTTTCAGCACCTGAAATTTGAAAAATCTTAAACTAAAAGTCTTGCAGTTCGGCTTTAAGTTAACCACAGACTTGACTTCTACTGAAAGGTCAAATATGTCGAGTAAAAGTGACATTACATTGGACTTTGACCCATTCCTGTTTAATTAAAGTATTTATTCTGATCTATCACTATAGTGAATTTTCTTTAAAACAAAAATTTAAAAAAACAATGTCAGAGTGAACGCACAGCTGCGTCTGTATGGCATCTCCATGGCCCTCACCCAGGGAGTGTCTTGTCCCTTATTCTGACATCTCCGCAGTGACCTCGCCTGTCAGAGGTATAAATCAGCCACATCCTGACTCACTAACTCCCTCGTCTCCCAGTCTGATCCCCTCTTTCATCCGCCCACCGCTGCCTTTAACCCCTCCTCTGCACATCTGATTGGTAAACATGTAAATGTGTTTGTTCTATGAAGCCGCTGCTGTAAATTTCTGCCGATTTTTACGGCAAAGATAACTGGGAGAATCGAAGCTGAGAGGGTTTTTGGAATGTAGAGGAGTGTCGAGGGAGCCATTCACTTCACTGCTGGGGAAGCTCGGAGAGAGAAACACGAAGCGAAAGGTCTTTATTTGGAGTAGAAACTGCCAAAAAATGAAGAAAAATCACAGAGGGCAGGAGAGGGCAGAGTTTAGAAAGGGACGAGGTATGAAAGAAGTCCAAACACAAGCATTTGCACGTATTATATACAGTGGTGGACAAAGTACACGACTCTCTTACTTGAGCCAAAGTAAAGATACTCCTGGTTAAATATTACTCCAATACAAGTGAAAGTTACTGCATCATATTATTACTTGAGTTAAAGTACAGGGGTACTTTCTTTTAAAAATACTTAACTATCCAAAGTACTTTTTAAAAAAAATGTTGTATATTGTCACAATGCATTTACAGAACCTAATGACTCCAAAACAACCCACTGAATACACTCATCTGCTTGTAAAACCTTCAAAATAAAAAGCTTGTTGGACATGCTGCAAAGTCTGTAATAATTCCCATAGAAACACAGATTGACAAAAGGACGATTGCTGTGATTTTCATTTTTTGAAAAATGGGAAAAATTAAAACCTTCACCAGCTTTCTCAGCCTGGATGGAAAATTCTTGCAGACCATTAAATTTTTGCAAATAAGAGCAAACATTTAAAACAATACAAATTCTTCTTAATCTCAAATTGCAAATTACAAATACCTGTTGATGACGTCTCCTGTCTACCTGTCTCCACCACTGAGCTGCTCAATTTGAGAAGCACATGCAGGAGGTAGAGGAACGGGAACACACTACAGATCACACGCATTTTATGGTATTTTCAATTTGAGAACAAAAAAAAAAATCAGCTGACTTCACTGCAAATTTATCGAGTAACGAGAGCCTTTATAGAAATGGAGTGGAGTCAAAAGTACAATATTTGTCTTTTAAATGTTGTGGAGTAACAAGTTAAAAAAAACGACAACCCCAAACAAACAAAAAATACTCAAGTACAGATACACTAAAACTGTACTTAAGTGAATGTACTTTGTTACTGTCCAACACTGATTATATATGACGTCTCTGTGTGTCCATGCACTGCAGCGGAGCAGCAGTATCCTGTACCTCCTCCTGTCTACGGATGCCACACACCTTCAGACAGCTGTACGGGCAGCCAGGCGCTGCTGCTGAGGAACCCTTACAACAGGTAACACACACACACACACACACACACACACACACACACACACACACTTTAACACAGACAACTCATACATGCACAGAACACACGCTCTCTTCAAAATCTATTTTAATTAGAAACAAAGTTGGAAATGTTTCAGGAACCATTGTTGGTTGTTCCGTGTCAGACGGCGGTAACTCAGTGAAAGGTAGCAGGATGCAGACTTGAACAGGATGTCCACCTTCAGGACAGGTCTGCCTGCCTCGGCCGCTTCCTTTCTGTTTTTACTCCGCTTCCTCTGGGCGCTTTTCAGCTGTTTCGCTTGTGTTTATGCCTACTTCATGAGAAGTTTGAATCCCAATCAGTCCAGATTCATTCCAATAGACATAACTTTTCCAGGATGTTTAGATCTATGATAATTTCCAATCAGCTGCACCGAAATGTGCAGATTTATTTTAAGAGATGTCTGTAAGCCAATCACAGGGTTCCACATCATCTAAAGTGGACTGTAGTAGAGCCACTCCCCCCTTTTTTAACAAGCGTTGCCGACAAGGAGAGAGTGAAAGGCACGTCTCAGTCCATCAATTATATAGTTAAAATACATAACTTGTGTTTAAATAGCTTTTAAAGTAAACATCAAATGTTATATTAATTATACATGTTAAAAAAATCATACAAAAAATGTTCAGCTTTTTTTTTCAGGAGTTTTTAAAAGATATGGATCTGAATGTCACCGTAAATTAAATAGGAGATAAACTGTCTGAACAGGAATATACTGTTAAGATTTGATTTTCTAATGACACTATAAGCTTTTATTGTATCTTATTAATTATGTTCACAGAATATTAATCTCTGGAGGTTTTCCACAAACTGTTTTCATGGGAAAATACTTTAGAAGTTAATGATATTTTGAGTCACGATGACAGAAATTAAAATCTATGTAATGTGTTGTAAAGCAAAACTTTCAACTTTTTATTCATTGATATGAGTTAATTTTTCACGAGAAATAAATAATCTCATAGTTTATGTCTGTTAACACCATTTGGAGTCAGTTTGACTTTCGTGTTAGGTTTTTTGTCTATTGCAATGGACAGGAGAAAAACACAATAAAGTATCCAAATATTATTTTTAGTGGATTTAGCGAGGAAATCAATCATTATAATATTTTTTTTCATGTTTGTAACATAATTAGGTTCTGAGTGGGCTAAAATCCTTATTTCAAAGGCTCCTTAAATGCAGATTGTAGATAATTACCAGATAGCTGTGAGTGTCACGGTGCCACTGAAGGACGTAAACTAAAAGTATCAGGAAGTTCTGAAGCAGAGTGGGTTGATTTACTTTTTGGAAAATGTCATAAATCAAGTTATTTTGCTCGGTACAGACAGAACTATGCAGGCCAATCACCATTATTTTACTCTTCTCATTCAACACAGGTCTTTTCTTTGACATGACGTGCTGATATTTTCCCCATACAGATGATGGGCCAGGAAAAATGAACAAGTTTTGAGTTTATTAGTCTGGCTTTTCTCATATAGATGTTTTGGCTTTAAGGTCAGTTGCACTACCTTTATTTTGGGCAACATTTTGCAGTTTTACCCAACATTATCCTACTGTAGCTTTTAGTAAATAACAGGAATGCTTTATCGTCTAACCTATACAATTAATGACACAGTGTGACAGTCCTTGATCATCTGTGTTGATACTTTGCAGGCAGTGTATGTCACCAAATGTGTGTCACCCAAATTCCTTTATGATATTAATGAATTAAGATGTATGCATCTCTCAAAGTCAAATCTCTAAGATTTCTGTTCTGAAAAATAAACAACCTTTTAAACTACGAAAGTATTTTCGTCTTTGCCAGGTATAAGCCTGGAGAGGATTTTGGCATGTGTGTGTGCATCTGTCTGTCCACAGCTTTACTACTGGACTAATCAGCCTAATATTTTGTGTGCACGCATATGTTTGTATGCTCAAGGACCTCTTGTGATTGCGGTGATTCCCACTTGTTGAGATGCCTCTTTTACTGGCTGCTTTATACCGTCATTGACTGCTCGACTTAACTTACAACAAGTCTTTTACTGTCTGTTGCCGGCCACATTTTGGGCGTCTTTGTGGCTAAAAAACTGACCTCCATAGAAAAGTTTGGTCTCATTTAGAACTGGAGAATCTGCAGATTAACTCCTGTGTTATGATCCACTACAGTAAACTAGTATAGGAGATAAATGAATCCCTATTTTTGATATCTTTACCACTATCTTGACTGTAAGGGAGCTGGGAGATACAATACCGCTGTCCTCAGCTTCAACCTTTTTTTTGGGTCATACTGCTCCAGGAGCATTTCAGAAGAAGAGTGTTTTCCCATCTTGATTCTGAGGACTTGCAGATTTTGTAGATTTGGTCAAGATTTCTTTGATATTTGTGCTTTTACTATAGGTATGACAGAATGATTCAAAGTTGTTTCTAATTTAGATGTCTCAATACTTTTTCCTACAGACAAAGTTACTACCCATAAAAGTCAGTTTCTGAATGACATTGATCAAAGATTTGTGGCTGTTTCAGTTATTACAAATACATTCATCCTCATAATTATATAATATCTTTACTTTCCATATAGTGCTTGTTAACAGGAGAACTTGATCTTCTCTGTGCATCGCACCGCTGCCCCGTCAGAAATAGACAATGGCAGTGGCTGTGATGAGCTCAGGCGGCCACCTGGTGGATATCTGCGATCTACTGAGTGCACTTTTTTGTCTAAATATGTTTTTGATACTCATATAAAAGCCTGCATTGTAGTAATGGCATGTCCAGATTGTATTTGCTGGGGTGGCTCAAGGGCACTGACTTATGCAGGGCTAATATGAAGTACGAGCGCTGCTGCAGGCACACACGTCGGCATGGCATCATTTTTGTCTCAAAGTTTTATCCTCCCTATTCCTCCCTCTCACCAAAAACAAAAGCACACATTTAAGGGAATATTAATATATTGTCCAATCTGCCAACAAGTACTCACTGCCTCATGGAAATGACTGTAGTAAATCTGGCCAGATTATAAACTTAAAAAAATCTTGAAACCTTGAACAATTTAAGCTTATATAACTGCTCATCTTAATTTATGTTTACTTATATATCTAAATAAATCTAATTGTTAAGTTAAGTTAATTTTGGTAAAGTTCACACTTTGATATAAAGTAAACATTAACATAAGCAAATTAAGATTTGTAGTTATATTTACTTTCCTTTTTTCAAGACGGTTTCCGAGATTATTTTAAGTAAAATCAACTTGTCAGATTTTACACCTCCTGCAAAATACTGAACTGTGATGAAGTTTATGCTCAGCAGGCTTGCTAATGTGCGCACGTTGACCATAATGCAAACCACTTCACTCACAGTTTCACCAGGATACACTGTAAATCTAAAAAAATCTCCATATCTTCCACAACAGTGAGCCGTACTTGGTTTTCAGAAACATATCCAGAGATCTCGGTGGAGGTACGAATCCTCACTGCAGGTTCTCCAAACTGTTTGCTTGTTGTTATGTTTCTAAATGAAACATTCCTCACATGCCACTGACACGGTGTTTTTCAGCAACAGCAGGACAGAAGAAAACCTGTAAATAACAGGAACAAGTGCTTCAGTTTTAGTGTGTTAGTGTGTGTGTGTGTGTGTGTGTGTGTGTGTGTGTGTGTGTGTGTGTGAGAGAGAGAGAGAGAGAGAGAGAGAGAGAGAGAGTCAAACAGACAGAGAAAGAGATGTGGGGTGGACATTTACTATCCCAACAGTCGTCTCTGCCATAAACATATCTAATATCTGCTCAGCACACACACAAACACACACACACACACACACACACACACACACACGGCTGGGAAGTCTCATATGAGTTGAGTCAGTTGTCTAATCTTGCAGCCTGGTACCAACAGGACTGTATTTACTCTGCAGGCCGTCAGCTTGGCTCGCTGGAACAACATGAAATGAAAACATGCTGAGGACTTATTAATGCGCGCACATGCACACACACACACACACACACACACACACACACACACACACACAGAGGCTAACACCCTACCACACTGCAACAACTACAAACTATAAACGTGTGAAAGAGGACTTTTTAAAGCTGCTTTTTGATGGTGCCAAGGATTAAAGTCCATTCTAATCGCTCTTTTTTTTAAGGTTCATCTTTGGATTTTCAACTGATAATGTTTCCATAGTTGCACTCTATTTGTTCTGCCACGGAAACTATCATCCCTTGTGGTAAATTACCAATTTCTTCTGTATTTTAAGTTATTTCTGCAGCAGGCTTCCTGTGTACCAGAGGGGTTTCCCACAAATAGGCTTTCTCTAATTCAGATTGGGTGCCTTAAACAGAAGCATGGGACAGAGAGATTTTTACTGACTGCATGTAGGCTGAATCAATGATGGGCTCCGCCAGTCAGCAGTTGAGAAAAAAAGCAGACACTTATGTATTTGAAAATGTCGGATGATACCTTTAAATCTTGTGCTCGGCCTCCATTCCAACAATACATCAGCACAAATGCCGTGTGTGCTCTGCTGGCTGCGTGCCCCTGCTGTACTGTAAAATAATAGCTGCGTAATGAGCAAGGTACCAGGCACCACATCTACCCTGTCCAGACTGCTGCGAGCCTGCAGGTGGTGTGATAGAGGGGCTGTGGTGTTCGGGGGTGAGAGCTATAAATCCACTGTGTATGTGTGCGTGCATGTGTACGTGTGTGTGTCAGTGTATTTAATCATATGACAGGTCTGAATAATGATCGTGGAGTCTGCTGCGTTTAATGAAAGGTGGCTGTTATGGAAGAATTTAGCTTTCTTGGTGTCTGTCTGAGGCACATTTTTTAACGTCAGCTCCACCTGTGACTGTGTGTGTGTGTGTGTGTGTGTGTGTGTGGGTGCTGGTATTTTTCATTACACTGCTTCTATAGAAGACAATAAAAGGCAACACAGCCACGCAATTGGATACACACACTCAACCCTGCTAAATGGCACCACTGCACAGCTCATGAGCTTTTCTTCTACGTTTGTCTTCCCTCCACAGCGGAGAAAATGTATATCAAATGACCTCTCAGTTGGAGTGTGTGGCATGGAACCCTGTCAGTACACTGGCATCCACCATGAAGAGGTAGGACCATTGCTCTCTTTAAATAGCAGCAGTCAGAGAAGTTTCTGTTGATTAAAACAGTCGGAAGCTTGACAAGTGTTAAGCCACTTTTCCACTGCACAAAAAACTAACACCTGCTAACATCTGGCTCATTAATGGAAAATAAAAGATTATAATCTGCATTCACACGTGGACCAAATGACTCTGCAGTAGTCACAGGTATTTATTGGCTTGATTGGCATTGATGGAAACATAACATCTGGGTGAACACACTAATTTCAGCTCTTTAACCAGCAAGATGCAGTGATGCACCACGGCTAATAATGTCCATCTCGCACAAGCAGAGCTCAAAGACTTGTCGAAATTAGTCAGCACTGAGTTTAAAAGAGCAACTGATTAAGTGAAAAGAATTAACCACTGTAAAGTTTTCACAGGCCTCCATGCTGCTTTCCGCTGTTTACTAACCTTTTTTCTTGCCTGTCCGTGACGTGAAATAAAAAAAACGGGGGCTACCAGGACACTTCTGCTATTGTTTTCTCAAAATAATCCATCATGAACCATTTTGTGTTATTCTGAGGGACATGCTTTATGTATAACTCTCACTGGTTTTAGACAAAAGATAAGGTGGTACCCCGGGCACCATGAAAGCTTTTGCTTTTGGTTGGGAAAGTATCATATTTTGGCTTAAAATACGTGCTTTTGTGGCGCTATCTCAGCAGTCAGTTCAGCCATGTATGTCAAAAACAACTGCTTTTCATGTCAATCCCTGGTGGAAACATAGCGTCAGGTTACTAAAAGGTTTGTTAGGTTAAAAGCTGCTCAAAATGCAGCAACTGGTCATTAAAAAACATTCATGTGTGGTGGCTTAAAAGGCTGCTGGAAACAGTAACTGGTTGCTTAGAAACACCCACAGTTTGGTGAATGAAAAGCAGGCCAAAACACCAACATGCCTAAAAATTCACTGAAAATGCAGTGACTGGTCATTAAAAAAACACCAGTGTTTAGTAGCTGAAAAGCTGCTGGAAAAACAGTGACATGGTTGCTAAAATAATCCATGTTTGGTGGTTGTCTGGCTACAAAGCGACTGCTCATTAAAAAACACTGCTGTTTGTAGGATAAAAATCCACTGGAAACACAGTGGTTACTCGCTAAAAACAACCGGCTTTGTTGTTTGTTGGTTTCAGTAGTCTGCATCACGGTGGACGTTGTGAATAGATGTCACACCATCCACCATCCCCTTCACCTCATCACAGTAAACTAATAACTTTAGAAACATTGATATGAAACATGTCAAAGATATAAATGTAACACATATGTGGTTTACAGAAACATACAATGCCAACATTTTCTGGTGACTGGAGCTTTGTCCGATGTACAGTTTGTAATCACAGATGGCAGCCTGACTCCATCTCTCTAAATGAAGGCAGAAATACATGAAAACCAGTTAGAAATGATTACTGCAGGATGCCCAGTTCACACAGAGTTAAAAACAGCATGCACTGTACTTTATGTCATGGTGACCTGCATACTGCTGGTCAGTCTCTGTGTCGGCTCACAAATACCTTTCCACCCCGAGCCAACAGGCATTCATCATAGTTGAATATGTTTGTGTGTGTGTGTGTGTGTGTGTGTGTGTGTGTGTGTGTGATAGAGACGTGTATGTGCTTGAGGAGTATTGCTGCATTGTGAAGAAGTAGTGTGAGTGTGTGCTTGTGTACTAAGTGAGGCTCATGAAATCAGATATAGTGTTGTTGGTCTGGCTGATTATTTTTAAGCGAGTGACGGGAGAGATCGTTGTTTCTTTTTCACGAGCACGAAAAGATCTTCAGAGATCGGTTTATCATGCCGTTTGTGGCCGTCAGCTTTCAGTGCGTTGGTGTCGATCTCCTCTGTGACTCTTTTTAGTAAATCTGTCAAGGGGGGGGGGGGGCAGGAGAAGGGAGGGGAGGCGTGAGGGAGTAGTAAGGATGAGGAGGAAGAGAAAGAAGAGGGAGTCAGTAGAGGACAGAGAGATAAAAAAAAAAAGGACGAGGCGAGGGGCAGGAGATGAGGAAGAGGAAGTGTAGGGGAGTTGAGCTTAGAGAGGAAGATATTATATATTTTATCTGATTTATTTCCCTCGAATCGCTGCGCTTTGTTTACCTTAACCCTTCAGCGTCCTGCTCCAAAGTTTGGTTGAGCACATTTTGAGACACTATATCTTTAACTTAGCTCAACCTGACTGAGCCATCTCTACCGTTCGGTTCAGGTATGTTAGGCTAAAAAAATACACTAGATGTCGCCTTTTTACAGTTGACCTTTTCAGTTTTCCTCCCACAGGATGTTTGTAACGAGGAAAATCATAAGACATGAGGTCTCTAGACATATTTATTCGACATGTTATAGTTTCAGAGGTGTTACTAAAAAGATTCATGTAACAGCTTTTTTAAACACACGCTCTACCAAACGGTTGATTTGGCTTTCTATGGTAAAAGTAGTGAAGCTAAGCTGATGAAATTAAAATGACTATTTGCTACGAAATAAAAAAAATCATCTGATCATTGTTGTTAAATGATACATTTAATGTTATCTATTATATATATAGTGAAATTATTTTGAAGGATTACTTTTTACTGTCTAACACTAACACATGAGATGGCTTTTTAAAGTAAAAGTACTGATACTTGGTTAAAAAATTTATTTGATATTTTTCCTTTGTATTTTTGTTGAAAAAATTTTTATCATTAATTATTTTATTTATTTATTTTACCATTTCTGAGACATTTTAAGTACTTAAATGGTAAACATGCATTGAAATAATATTAGTATGGGTAATACTGCTACTTTTATGTTTCCAAATCAATAATATGTTGGTAACATTTTACAAGTATTGAAACTAAATAATTTGCAATTTCTCTTTGTTTTACTATTATAAACTTCCATCTCAACTGTACGGTATAGGCCTATATTCAAAAAATTATGGGGTATGTCAAAAAAAAAATCAGACTTTTGTTATTAGAATAGCCCCAAGGACATAAAAAATGGACTTAAAAAGGAGGACGGTCCATGTTAAGGTGTCCCAACTTGTACATCACCTGCAACAACCAACTAAAACACCCCAAAATATGAATGAATGAACATAAGCAAAGGAGCATTATGATTAACACCGTGTCTACTGCGGACATAGTCTCTGCTGTCCTTGGAAATAGCGAGGCAGACAAAGAGCACCTTATGACCGCCGGGCCGTTTACGGTACATTCCCACTGCAGCAGCAGCAGCACAGGATGCAAACTCCCATCCTCCTCGTTTGGTTAGACTGAAATATAACACATTTCACAGACAAGAGCTTTCTGTTTCTGCGTGTTATCATAAGAAGATATGAGCGCGGCAACGCCGGCAGCTGTGTCACACAGAGCAGGTTTTGTTCTACTTTTTAAGAGTGAAAAGCTGATTGTGTCATACATTACTGGAAGTGTTTCTGTAAGCGATGAAATGATGAGTCATTAATCAATCCTTTGATCAACAGGAAACTATTTTTGTTAAAAAGCAAATTTGAAGTGTAGATTAATATCATACCATTAATGCCAAATATCCCTTGGTTTCAGCTTTTAAAAGAGGAGTATTTTCTACTTTTTTTTACTTTTATATCAGTGTACATTGAATATTTTGCAAGCACTGATGTATCATTCTCTGAAAATTGCGCAAAAAAGTTGGACTTTTTGGGTATAAAATGACTTGGATCTTCGTCTTTGTTACTCCCAGCTGCAGAGCGGCTACTTTCTGATGAGTCTTACCATGTGCCTCCTTTGCTAAAATCCTAACCATCCGCGACTTTGCTGCCTAATCCCGATCATGCTCATGTTGTGTAAACATAAGGACGTCCTGCATCATCCCACCATGTGCATTTGTTGACATCACAGTAAGGGCACCCCGGGCTATAAACAGCTGACGCAGAAGGATACCTGAAACATCAGAAGTACACACGGAGGGTCTCTGAGAAAACGGCACCACGTGACAAGTTGGTCACTTTTACTGCATAGCCCTGCAGTAAAGTGGCTAATGTAGAGATAATATCTGCAATCATCTGCACAGCTGCATGGTTTTATGAAGTCAACATGTAGACTCATATCACTCTAAATGTGACGCTTCTTATTGCACGTGTCAGCTGATTTTGGCCAAACATGAACTTATAGGACCAAATGTTTTACACAAAAAATACCTCCTCCTCCCAACTACATGGTTGGTCTGTGTTATGCATTACAGGCTGTATGTGACAAGGGGAAAATTATACTTTTTTGACGCTGTCCTTATTCAAACAGCAGTTAATGCTCTATATATCTGCAAGTGTGCTACACTGTATGGATTTATGGCACTGAATCATGTTCTCGTGACCCACATGATTTCTCGCTGCTTTACGTCCGTCCTACCTTATGTTGCAGCTGTCTGCGTTGAACTCTCTCGTGTTTTTAATGTCAATATGTTTTTGCATTTTTGCATTTCTGAAACAACAGCTGGATTTGAGACAGCTGTTCAAAATGGTGTAAAAGTATTAAACTTCTGTGTTGATTTTTCTGACTTTTTAAGTCCATCGACTGTTAATATATTAATTTGTTTTTCATAATTCCTCTCACTTTTTGTGTTGGCAGCCATACAGCAGGCTACGACAGCGACCCCAGCACCCCCATGTTGTACAGCTGCAGCACACAGTACCGCATACACACACACGGAGTCTTCAGGGGCATCCAGGTACGACTCACACACCTCTCGTCACACAGACCTTACCCTCCTTATGCTGTTTTTTATTTACATATTGTACTTTTACACACTCTGTGAAGGTTCCTTTGCATAAAAAAGGACCCTAATTAACAGTGGAGCAAAACGCATCAGTGACACAGAAAAAAAGAACATATATTTTTAACATTTTTGAATGAGTGGAGAGGAGGAGGAGATGAGTGGTGGAGAGCCTGATGCAATGACCAGGCTGTGTGCAGAGGAAATACTGATATGTAGCAGAGGAGAGATTTACAAACACACACACACACTCACACACTCACACACTCACACACACACAAACACACACACACACACACACACACACAAACACACATGCAGAGATTTTTAAAGGCAGCTCTAAAGGCCAAGAGGAATCTTTTTCCACAAATCCATTAGCAGTGGAGAAACAGACACACGCACACGCACGCACACACACACACACATAGGGTTACACTGGGTAAAGATACAGTTTCCATACGAGGATCAGCATGTTAATAAATCATTAGATTTTAATTATTGTCTGTCAGCAGCTCTAAAGGACGGGGAGCAGAGATTCTCCAGACCTGCTCTTAGTCCGCAGCAGGACTTTTAAAGATATTTCTTTCTTTCTTTCTTTCCTTTTGGGGCCTGTTTCATCATTCACCATACGCCTTTTCCTCCTCTGCTCCTTCTTTTTTTGTTCTGTTGATAGAAATGGATAGCACCAAACACACAAAAGAGGTCTGGCTCGCAGCAAAAGAATAAACAAACTCTCACTCTCTTGCCTTTTAAAGTATAATTTAAGAGCTGCTAAAACACAAGATAACAGATCGAGTAGCGAAGTGATGCTTTGTGCTGTAATTTTTATTACAGGGATTAAACTAATTCTCAGTCACTGCCAAAGGAAATACACATGATGGCCATGAAGTTTCATTCTTCATTAATATTGGTTTGTGAACGGGAAAAAATCTTACGCAGCTTGTTGAAAACTGTGATCAAGAACCTTGTAGCAGCTGATTCTATCAGTCTGCAGTCAGGAGATCAATCAGGGAGCTTGTCTGGTCTCGAATTACACAGAAAAGCCACACCTGACGTTGCTCTTGATTACTGCAGTTCGGCATGCTGGATAAATCATCGGTTACTGTAGTGTGGAGCCTCAGAGTGTCCAGTAATAAACAAATGAGTAAATAATTGAAAAATACTTAATCCCATAAATGACTTAAATGAATCAGCCATAATAGTAAAACTCAACACATTATTGTGATGTATTTCAGATTTATATAGAACGATGTTTTTATTTTGTATTAGACATTTTTATTGCAAAAACCCTCCGTTTTTATATCAAAAATGGCAATTTTCACAACTATACTAAAATTTCATGTGTTTTTAGCCCTTTGAAACCTGAGCAAATTGGCATGATGTCTGTCATAATCATTAAAAACAGGCAATGAGCAAAAACAAAATTACCCAAAAATTAGCAAGAAATTAGTAAAAAAGTTACAAGAAAATTAGGCCTATATGAGTTTATCTGATGCTGATGATTTAACTGACGCTGATCTTGTGGACTTTGTTTTGGGGATTTCCCGCTTGTGTTTTTCCTTGTTTCATGTATTTTTTCATGTTTAGTCTGTTTCCTGTTGTATTTTGTTGGTTCATACCTCATGTGTCCCGTCTGGTTTTACTTTTGTGTTTTTCTGCCTTTTTGATTGTCTGTCCCTCCCTGATTAGTTTCTCCTGTCCCTCACTGGTGCTGCAGTTTACTCACCTGTTCTCACTTCCCCAGTTAGTCTCCTCTACTTACCACTGCCCACTTTGTGTCCTAAAGTTTCCTGAATCCACCTGCCACCTGTCCTGCATTTGTCCTCCCTGCTTCAATCAGCGCAAACAGCCAGTTAATTAGCTGTGCATGGTTTTGAGTGTAGATTAACTCAAGTCAGTTTTATTTATAAAGCCTATTATTGCAAAGCACAGTTTGCCTCAGAGGGCTTTACAGCATACGACATCCCTCCGCGCTTAGACTCTTACATCGTCTAAAGAAAAACTCCCCCAAAAACCCTGTAACGGGGAAAAAATGGTAGAAACCTCAGGAAGAGCAACTGAGGAGGGATCCCTCTTCCAGGACGGACAGATGTCGTTGATAAAAATTAAAATACAATAAGATTATTAGTCTGCATCAATGTAAAGAGCCAGGGCCTTTCCCAAACCACCTCCCACACCCTCCCTACACCTTTTCCCCTTTGTGAGTATCTGTCACATTAAGTGCCGTCCCAAACCAACTCGTGAAAGTGACTTATAAAACCCTCCAACAGTGAATCTGCACTGATGTCGACTTATTGACCTCATGTGCTGCCTTATTGTGTTTGTCATGAAGACGCTCTGTGCAAGTAAAGTTCCCGCTAACCTCAGGAATATAAACCGCTCAAACTCTTAATATTGTACTTTTAGGAAGCACAAAGTACATTTCAGTCTATAAAACATATCCTTAATGGACAGAATTTGTGTTTAAACAGTAGTTTAAGTAAAAATGAGATGTTATATCACTCATAAATTTCAAAAAATCATAATCTAAAGATTTCACACAGGATTTTTCGTCCAGTGGAATGGATGGTGTTACTGGACAATTTGAGAAATACAGTTTAAACAGGAATGTACTTTTCAGATTTTATTTTCTAATGATTAAAAAACCTTAATCATTAGAATCTTAAATTATTATTTTTGCAGAATATTTAAGAATTTAAGAAGAATTTTTAAGAGATCCTTAAGAGAAAATTAAGGATATTTTGAGCCTTGATGACAAAAATGATTTAAAAAAATATGTGTAATTTGTTTTAAAGCATTTATTTATTCATTGATATGAATTAATTTAAAAGGTCTGTAAAGTCCATTTATTGAATTTTTTACAATTAGGCGATTTCTGTGTTAAGATTCTTCATCCATTGGAATGGACAGAAAAAATATCACATAATAAAGTATGCTAATTATTATTATTATTATTATTGTTATTATCATAGCAGTAATAGTTTGGTAATGAGTGCATTTAGAGTAGAAATCCATCATTACATTTTTGTGTTCTGAGTGGTTAAATTTAGGGTAACTTTGCCAGCGTAATTTCTAAAAATGTACCGTAGACAGAGACAAAACTCTGTGGTTGCTTTCACCAACAGAGATGTGCTGAAACATCACATCATGTTCTGGGTTCACAGGTCTGCAGGTGAGAGGGCAGGACAAATTCAAAAAGAATATATTTAGATTTACTATGTAGATTAACTAATGTAGAAATTTTTCCGACGTGTGTGTTATTTGTTGTAATTCTTCTCCAACAGTGTCGGCAGTGAGCAGCAGAGCTGTAACGTGGCGCTCTGGGTGCGGGTCTGTTTAAAAGGCGTGACTAACTGCTCCCTTTAGGCTGCAGTCAGTCTGGGGTCATTTTACTGCTAATTCCCATCTAATGAATATATGAGCATTTCATTATAACGATCCCCACGAGGCAGACACATCACATGCACTTATTTACACACAGGACAGATTTAATTGCCTGTTTTCTAAATTACATTTTACTGTTTCAATTATTGATGTCCAGGGAGAGACTTTGTTAATTCTGCTGTGAGTGGTTTGGATTTAAAATATGTGTTTGTGTGTGTGTGCGCAGGATGTGCGGCGGGTGCCCAGCATCGCTCCAGCCATAGTGCGGTCAGAGAGCAGCGAGAAGCGTCCGTTCATGTGTGCCTACCCAGGATGCAACAAACGTTACTTCAAGCTGTCTCATCTGCAGATGCACGGTCGCAAACACACAGGTGAAACCAACAGAACCTGGAAAATGTGCTGTAATATTACAGTTAACCTCTTATGTAACTACTGACAGCTGTATTGATTGTACCAGTGTCTCTATGCTTTCTTGTTTTTTTTTACTTCACTCAAAAGTTTTCTGTTTGACTTGTTTCCACTGTCTCCAATGTCCTAAATGAAGGCCAAAATGATTTTATCAATCCGCCACTAGGGAAATTCACACGTTACAGCAGCTCAAGAGTCAGAATCAGGAGAAAATTTTTTAAAAAAAGATGATTTGAGTCCAAAAAAGGATAAAATATTACAAAATATACAAAAATTACCTCAGTAGTGATGATTTTTGATTGATTCTAATGTTCCTCAATGTCAGAGAGGCACAATATTTGGTCAAACACTTGATCATACCAAAACTGAAAGGTGGTCAGTGCACATGAAATTCTAAGAAAACTGCAAATAGTCACATTAAAGAAGGCTGAACTTGACGATTTTTGTCATTCACGAAAGAAAATTAAAACGAATTGCTTTAAAAATGTTGCCAGTTAAAGCTATGGTTGGTTCCTTTTAAGAAAAATAACTTTTTGTCATATTTGTTGTCAATATATCCTTACAGTAGTACATGAAGCAGATAATGTTTAAAAACAATAATGTTCCTTTGCCTCCTCTTAGTGCTCACAGTGGCATCTGCAGGAATCCACTGCACCATGAAAACAACCAATCAGAGCAGAGTCTCGCTGCATAGATCCCTCCCCAGTGCACGCGCTCACTTCGTCCGGCGTACATAGATTGTCTTCGTTTACCAGCTACGTGTGTGCAATCGACAGCTGTGTTCGAGATTCCTCCCGTCTCCGATTGGCTGTTTTTATTCAGGCATGGTGGATTATTGCAAATACAATTAGGAGCATCAAGAGGAGCCAAAAAAAGAGATTTTTTCACAGATTATCTGTCTAATGAGTTACTGTCAAGATACACAAAATCAGCTAATATGACAAAAAGTTATTTTTATGCCTCCATGCTGGCGATTATGTTTTTGGGTTGGACATACATCCATACGTACGTCCGGCACGTTCTTTTGAACACGATATCTCAAGAACGCCTCGAGGGAACTTTTTCATGTTTGACACAAACATTCGCGTGGACTCTACAATGAGCTGATTCGATTTTGGCAGTCAGAAGTCAAGGTCCCTGTGACCTCATCTGTCTCATTCTTGTGAACACAATAGGTAGACTCAAGAATGAGGTGATTAAATTTTGGTCATTAAAGGTCAAGGTCACTATGACCTTGCATCTCATTTTTGTGAACGCAATAACTGAAGATGGCTTTGAGGTAGTTTTCTCAAATTTAGCACAAACATCTACTTGGAATCCAGAACTGGTTAACTGATTTAAATCCAATGGTCGAAGGTCAAAGGTCAAGGTCACGGTGATCTTATTCAACATGTTTTAGGCCATAACTCGGTGCCAACCTTGAAATTGTGATTGCTAGATCCTCTGTGCTGCCGGGAGGAAGATGCGTGTGAAGCGTCGGTTACCTGCTGTAGCTTTAATTTTCGGTCACTTGGCTAATTATTTATTGAAACTATGATTCAGCTCTGCATTTATCGCTGTTGTCTATCAATACAAAGAGAACAGAAGCCAAATATCAAACTATGAGACATTAAAAACTGACTTTCCAGTTGGTGTTTGTGTTATCTATGATGAATCTGGGATTAAAAAAAGTGATCAATTTTTAAAAAATAATTAAATTGCATTTAACTGTGTGTGTTTTTTCTCTTGTCCAGGGGAGAAACCCTATCAGTGTGAGTTCACAGACTGTGGCCGCAGGTTTTCTCGCTCTGACCAGCTCAAAAGACACCAGAGGAGACACACAGGTTTGATCAGTTCTACTCAGTCTGTCTCTCTGACTTTATTTATTTATTTATTTATTTTCCGTTTCAGTTCTTTGTATTTGCTCTCTCCTCTTCCTCTCCTCTGTCGTTTGCATGACAGCCATTTTTTGGACAACGCGGTCTTTTGAAATGCACAGTTTGCATTTTGTGTTCACTGAACTCTCCTCAGATAAAGTTGCTAAAGGCTGGTCAAACTTTGGAATGGCTTCCCTGCAAACCTCTACTGTATTTTTCTATCTCCCTCTGTGCGTGTGTGTGTGCGTGTGTGTGATGTTGAACATGTGTTTTCTGTATGTGTGTGTCTGTGTGTGAACTTGGGATTGTGTGTGTGCTGAACGTGTGTGTGCATGCATACTGTCCATGTGTTTAGGAGTTAAACCCTTCGAATGCGAGACGTGTCAGAGAAAGTTCTCTCGGTCTGACCACCTTAAGACACACACCCGGACTCATACAGGTAAAACAAGTGCGTAAACTTTTATTTTTCCATTTCTTCTTCATCCATTTGATGTTCACAGAAAGTAATGTTACAAAATATGTCAACATGTTTTTAATCTCACATGATTTCTGTAATTAACATACAGTTCTATAAAAAGTCCATTTAATCTTCCCATTCATGTTATGATCAACATAGTATTCTAATATTTCTCTCGTTTTTCTCTTTCTTTCCACTTGATTTCATTGTCGTTCCATCCGGCTTGCATCCTTTCTAAATCCCTCCTCTCCTCCACCTCTCATCGTTACCGTCCTCTCCACTTCTTCTTCAATCCACGTTCTGTCACTCCGAACCCGCCCATCAATCCCACCTCTCTCAGGCGAGAAGCCGTTTAACTGCCGGTGGCCCAACTGTCAGAAGAAGTTTGCCCGCAGCGACGAGTTGGTGCGACATCACAACATGCACCAGAGGAACCTCACCAAGCTCCAGCTGACCATCTGAGGTGTTAGTCAGCGCGTATCACACTTTGAAATGTAAACATCTGGGTTACATCTGCTTATATTTTCTGTCACCGCTTAATCCAGACCTGGTGACCCCCTTTGCACCCCAGAAACTCGCCTGTGTGGGAACCAGTGGAGCCCTAATTGGTCCCTTAAAAATGTTAATAGTGGCTGTGCATCAATTTCATTTTAAGATAACATGACCTACACTCTGAGCCAAAGGTATCAGAGGCTATGTAGGCCAAAATTAGTATTTTTGCCTCTCACATACACTATTATACCTTACGCATATATAATAAAACCTCTTACATTCATTAATCTACCCATAGATATAGAAATGTAGATTTGACGCGTTTCTGTGTGGGCGACATATTAGGGAGGTCAAGATCCGCTAGTAAACAAATACATGTGTATTGAGCAGATTTCACTACAAGAACGACTGTAACTTGCTTCAATCTGAACCGATTTTCATGAAATTGGTTTTGTTACATTGGAAAGTGAACACAATAGCGGTTACTTGTTTGAATTAATGTCAGTTACTGGAGGCGACCCAATCAGCTCTGTGATAAAAGTAATCTTCTGAAGAGCCACGACACTGGGACACTGGGACACTGGGACATGCAGGACATGCAGGTCAGACTTATGAATAAGCAGCATCCAGTGATGGAGTTTAACAGAGAACATTTATTCAAGTACAGTACTTTCGTACAATTTTGAGGTACTGGCACTTGAATATTTGCATTTTCTGCTTCTTTAAAATCCATGCAACTTTGTTTAATTCAACTTCATTCTTTCACTACATTAGGAAATATTACACCTCTCACACAGACTTTATTAAAGCACTCATATTAACTTTTGAAACAATATGTCGACAGTGTAATGCGAGGCCAGTTTTGTTTATGCATAAAGTAAAAAATGGTGTTTATGGGAGGTATTTGTTGTGAATGCGTAAGACAAAATAGTGCGTGTGAATGTGTTTTGTGCATGTACAAAGTAAAATAGTGTTTGCAAGAAAAAAAAAGTGTGTGCAAGGTAATTTATTGGGTGTAAGAGGCGTTTGTGTGAATGTGTGAGGTAAAATAATACATGAGAGGTTTTGTTGTTTATGCGTACGGTAAGATAGGATATTTGAGAGGTAAAAATACTAATTTTGGCCTAAATTGCCCCCGATACAAAGGAGTCTTGACACATTCATAAATATGTGGATCTCTATTCGTCCAGGTTGTGGAATTTAAGCGATAAGGCTGGAAATATTCTATAATTTTGCTTTTGCCAGCAAATCCCATTAAAAGACCAAAACCAAGAACATGTTAGGTTGTTTTCAAACTCAAATCAGCTGAATGGAACCACTGTGTTGATACAGCACACACACACACACACACACACACACACACACAACACACACACACACACACACAGACACACACACACACACACACACACACACACACACACAACACACAGAAGGCTACAGCAAAAAATGCAGATCTGCTGAGTTGATAACCTGCTGTGTTTGGTAGATGTAAATAAGAAAATGTACACATACAAAGTACATTTACTTCACAGAAGGTTCCCATTGCCTCGAGTGAATGTTGGTATCTTTGCATGTCAAGACGCTCTGGCCGAATCTCAGACAAAAAAATGCTTCCATCTTAACAATAATGCAATATTTCATTCATCCCCAGCTGTTTTCTGGCCACCATGTGTACAGTGAGGTCAAAGGTCATTCACAAACATGCCTCAACAGCTTTGTGCCGTCGCAGCTGTAAATATCACTTATGTTGAATACTTTGGGAAGGCTTATTTATTTTCTTTTTGTGGATAAAAATTGCTTTCACTGGAATGATTCAAAGGGCGTGAGGTGTCATTCAGGCTCTTTGCTGTGCTCGTGCACGTGACGCCCTCGCTGCCTCTTCTTATGGTTTTTAGTTATGAAACATGATGCTGGGTTTGATTTAAAGAGATTAAATGAAGTGAATAATAACACCTTATGCAGCGTTTGCAATAAGCTTTTGGTGTTTTGTCCGGTCAGCATTAAATATACAAACACAAATATTTCTTTATGGTTATATTTTAAAAAGCTGATTTTTTTTTAGTAATGTGAGTGGATTTTTTATTTTATTTTTTTTAAAACTGTACTCAGTGCTCTTGGAGCTAAATCGTGTGAGTCTTTTGTCTCTGCGGTGTGTAAATATTGCTGGACTTTGGCAGTGTTTTAGACACTGCGAGCTCTAAAATATGTCTGTTGGGTCACACTGGCTCTGTGGCCGGGACATAATGGTCAAGATGTAAATAATACTTCTTCGCCATGGGAACTCTTTCCGTGGGGGAAAATATGTAACTTAACTGATATATTTTAGACTTGTCTTTGGATGGATCCAAGAAGTGTTTATACTTTCATTTTTCTTTCTTTCATGTGTATTAATATTTGAGTCATAAAACAGCAAATGTCGGTGAAACATTTTGTACTGAGATAATTGAAAATGATGGTTTCTCTCTGTTTAAATGTATTGTGACTGTTTTGATACAGCACCAGAATGCCTCTGTGGTCTTTATTTATTCATTTAAATGTTTCTTAATATTAATTTAGCATTAATTTATTAGTCTCTAATATAGCATCATCATCATAAAACCCATAAGCAGGTCACATAATAGTTTTACTCTGTCCACAGTATTAAAATGTCAACTCCTCCTCACATACAGAAAATGAAATACTGTTGGCTTTATTATACATAATTCTACTATTATGAGGATCCAATAAATTTGCGGGGGAATACTAAACTGAAGTTAAAATATCTAATGAAGAAGAATAAGGTAAAAAAAGAAATGTGTGCAAATACACGTCTATTGACCGTTACTCAGGACTACTTTAACAGTAATAAAAAACTTTTTAAAAAAGATCCCAGAACAACATACAGGTTTCTACTCTCAATTTATCAAGTTTTTTAAGAGCCAAACCCAAATATGAAAATTGTTTGTTTTTTTTAAAAAAAGACATGTAAATCTGAACAGCGTAATGTCAGTTTTTTAACTCATTACTTTGGGGAAAAGAAAACACATATTTTCATGAACTACATATGAAAGTTGGCTATCCTCCGAGTCTTCATGTGGTTGTCAGAGGCTGGACGTAGCTTTTAGGTTTATGTCGCCTATTAAGATTATTTAATCTTAAATTCCTAACACAAAGAACAAGGTAATTTCTCCCTGTTGTTTTTAAGTTGCAACATCAAAATTAAGGAAATGAAGCTAAATTTAAACTATGAAGTAAACACAAATTAAGATTTATAGTTATATTTGTAGCTATATTCCTTTTTTTAAGGCAATCAGTTTGCAAGATTATTTTAAATCAGATTAACTTGTCAGACTTTGCAGTGTGTGTACACCCTAATAGACACAAACAGTTGCACAATAAGCGCACACACGTAAACACATATAGTACCATCCACTTTCCTCTCTTTATCTCACCAGATTCCTCATTGCATTCCTTGGCTCGCGTCCTTGTGAAAGCCCCCCTCAAAAAACGTTTTCTTTCAGCCATCCTCAACTCTCATTTACTCTTCTCGCTCTCTTTCGCTCTGTTTTTCTTTGCTCTTTTCTTGTTAAAATCCACTTCTTTGTTGTTTCTTTCGCCCTCATGACCTTCAGCTTCTCAATAACATATGACATTACGTTTTTAGGAGGGAGGAAATTTTGTCAGCGAGATGACAGTCAACAAGAATCGCATATATGAAAACAATAACTCACAACTTTTAGTTGTTGTCGACCAACAGCCGCCGCAGTATTTATGACGGGAGAAAGAGCGAGAGAAAGCAGCAGAGCAGAAAACAGAGACAGATGGAGGTAGAGATGGATAAAGACAGATACAGCAATGTTTCTTTTGTGAACTTTTATCATAAGTTTAGCCAAAGTGTTAGTGTAAATCAGACAACGTGTCCGATTCCCTCTGTGGAAATCCCCTGAAACTCCCCAGGGCTCTTGTGCTATATCTCAGCTGTCGGACAAGGCCTATATCTCTCATCTCTTTCTACTGTGTGTGTGTGTGTGTGTGTGTGTGTGTGTGTGTGTGCGCGCGCGCGCGCGCGTGTGCGTTCATCTCTGTCCCCGCTTCATGCTGCAGAGCGCCTTTGAAGTGAGGGAGCTGGTCAGTGTAACTGTAGTTTTGTCCACTTTCAGTAGTCACATTAGACGCTGTGTCTAAATGTTCTACTTAGAGCAGATATATAGAAAGCATGGATTAGGCCTCTTGAAAAATACGAAGGGGAAAAAAAATCACATATGAGTAAATCCTGAGGGTGCCGAGCACAGTATATCAACCTTTCTGGTGCTCAGCCAATCAGAACATTTCTGTAATCATTTTAACCTGCAAGTAAGCTGGAGCTGGTCTCGGTCACAGCTCTGTAGCTGCTTCAGAGCGTCTTAATCATGTTTGCTAAAGAAAACATCCAAAAGAAATGTTAAAGCAGCTATAATAGAAACCCCCAGTACTGAGTCCAAAAACCCAGAAACAAATTGGCATTTCAGCACACTTCAAGTGTTGATGTACTCGAGATCGGTCTTTGTCTCGATACCACTTTTAGAGAGTCTCGGTCTCTTTGTCTTTTGACTCAGTCTTGTCTCTGAATCGGACATCGCGGACCTGGATTTCTTATGGAGACCGACTGAGACCACAACAGATTTATTTGTTGACATAATTATTGTGATTGAATGTAAAGCCTCCTTGTTTAAATTCAGCCAAATGCTTCTTTTAAATGGGTTTTTGGTTAGAAGCCTTAAAATAAGATCTGCAGTTAACACAAGCTGAAGAGACTTTCATGATTTCTTATCCAAAATTAAATACATAAATAAATAAATAATAAGTAAATACCCCACTCGCAAACACTGAAGCTTTTATGAGTCTTAATAAAGGTGGTTGACTAAATGAGACTACAGAGCATCATCGTCGAGCTGAACATCGAGTACGGCCTCGTAGCGATGGCGACACGACTAGTGTAGTTTGTTATAGCAAAGCATTAGCTTTCTACTTCTGGTGATTACATTTAGGTTTCAAAAATCCTGAAAGAGGTGTTAATTGCAAAGATTATCTTGCTGAACAAAATGTGAAAGTAAATGTTTGTTTATCACAGAGCTTATTTTCTAGTCATCCAAAATCCAATGGAAAAATCTCACAGTCACTTTAATTGTTAAACTTCTCCTCAGGACTGTGTGTGCATGTACAGACTGTTCGTGATTAACATCTTCTTTACTCTCCTGTTATCCCTCGTATGACACGCCTACGTCGCCTTCGATTGGAAATAATGAAGGGTAGTGCGGTGGCTGCAATAGAAATAAGTCTGCTGATGTTTTGAGCATCCATCGCCGTGCTTCTTCGTTATCGTCACATAATGTCACTGAATGGAAACGCAGTCATCTCACAATTGTGTTTAATTGACATTTTAAAAAAATATTGCCTCGTTTTTGTGCAAATCTACAATGGAAACCTCTGATTTCCACTTGATGTAGTGTCTGAGTAAGAATGCTAAGATTTAATGTATGTAATGACAAAATGAGAAAAACAAAACAACAACAGATAAACAACAACACTGTAAAAAAAAGAAAAAACAGCAGAGAGAGAGAATAAACTGGGAATAAAAAGGCAGAGACGTCCTCTGCGGTCATGTTGCTCATGATCTGTGGAAGTGGAGAAGGGGAGATGATACTGTGGATGTTTAGGTCCTGGTACGGCTCAGCACTCATTCCCCTGAAGCTGCACGCGCGCACACACACACACACACACACACACACACACACACACAGACACACACGCACACACACACACACACACAGACAGTGCTGCGTGTGTGCATTTTGTTTCTCGAGAGGCTGCATTCCTTCACTTACTGTCAAAGACTCGAGTTGCTTCAAGAGGATAAAACTTCTGACATGAGTACAGCAAAGCCACAACAGGACAGATTGATTTTAAAGTGCAGAGGAAGTGCTTAGTAAACAGAAAAACGGGAGCATTAAAATATGATCATTTATCATCTTGTTGGCACTTGTCCTTTGTTTTTTATTTTAAATTTTAATAGCTTTGTTTTAATACCATTATATTTATTAATTACATTATCGAGCAATGATTGGCAGGCTCTGCTAACAGCTCCTCTGTGTTTTTCATTTTGTGCCTCTGGGTCGGATTTGGGTGGAAATGTGTGTTATTGATCGATGGCACAAGACAGGAAGAAGGCGATGTTCCTCCAGCTCAGACTAAGTGAAAGCTTTGACAGTTTTTGGCGGAGGTGGATGAAAGGAGTGAAAGACTGATGGAAAAATCGACTCCAACATGGTTATCGTCTTCAGTGAGGCCAAGAGAACAACAAGGGACCTCCAGGCAGCGGAGTGTTTGTGAGTTAGACTTATTATTACTGTTACATGTGGTCTAGGTTTTAAGATAAACTGGCGATGAATGTGTTAAAACGCAGCCGTAATCACCTGTTTGACATTGAGGGGGCCATTTTCAATAGACAGCAACTGTGACCCGACCCTTGAAAGAGGTCTGCGGGGAAATCATTAGTGACGTAAAAGCTAAACAGACTGTTTTGAGGCATTTTGAAATAAAAATCTATGATCTGAGGTGCTTAAAGTTTTAATGACGAAGTGCCTTTTTAGGGAGCCAGAATATGATTGGAGGCCGCAAAGTTAAAGTCCACACAATATGACTTTTTTAAATGACTTTACAAAAACTATAACGATCAGCACTAATGTAGCTTTATTACAATTTCTTTTTCCAGTTTGACACTGATTGTATTGACCCACAGCGGTCGAGTAACAGCGTCTGCTGAGGTACAATAAACAGCATTTGGGCAAACCTAAAGCTGTTAGCATTTTGAGCATATTTGAATATTTGGACTGATGTGCCTAAAAGTCCAAACCCCCAAAATGTGTCGGTCCATTTGAAGTTTTTTATATTTATTGTTAGGACTGTCAGAATTAACACGTTAATCGCGATACCATTAAGATCCTTAATTAATGCGTTTTTTAGGGGTTTTTTAATAGCATTAACTACTGGCCGACATTTCTGCCTTCAAAAGACTGACTTTTAAAGCTAGAGCGATGGTAATGGTATCATACGAAACTAGAAGAGTTGAAGAATCCAGAGATGCAAATATCATACCAAATACCACATCATGCTAGCTTCTCAGGAAGGGGGAGCTAAGGGTCCTTTGACCTCTGACCTAAAGATATCTGAATGAAAATGGGTTATTTGATTACCCATGAGTCTCCTCTTTATAGACGTTATTCTAGTGCCATAAAGTTTTTTGCTCTCATTTTGATTCCTAATCAAGATAATCTGGTAAGAATTGCTTTAAATTGTAAATACTGACTTCACAACTGTTTTGAAATGCAAAATAATGGACTTTAAACATGATAAAAAATGCTATTAATCATAATTTTAAAAAAAAGTTTGACAGCCCTGCTTATTATAAATGTTATTTTTAATCCAGCACAATATTTCTTTATATTTCTTATTGATTTATTATTGTTTTTTTATTACAAATTGGCCCTGAGTACCTGAAAAAAGACAGACTTGCTGATGCACTTGAAATGTATGCAGGAAACCCAGCAAATTTATTTGATTTTTTTGGAAAAACATGGGGAGGAGGCAACAAGCAAGGGATATGGCGCTAAAATTAACAAGAAATTTGTAAACAGAAATTTTTAAAAAATTAAAAAAGGAAAAGAAAAAATAAGCGAAAAAACAAAAACTATAAAATAAAAGCAATCAAGAAAGTGAGCCCAATTCAATAAGAAAAGAGTCATTAATATGTCCCGTGTGGTTTTACAATGAAACAATTATCGAATTCTGTCCAGTAAAAACCCATAAATACAGTACACAGGTGCTGTAATCAAACTCCCCGTGACCTCGTCTTTTTATAAGAGCTCTGACAGAAGAAAGCAAACAGAGAGAGAGAAGAAGAGAGACCGTCTGTGCCGCTGGGTGATGCACTGCAGGGGTCAAAGAGGTCAGGACACATTCAGACACTTTCAAGACCTTTAAAATCCTACCATCGACATTATTCACACCAGCGGCTTTTGCTAAATCTTCTCTCACTTGTGATTTGTTTCTTTGCTGTGTGTGAGGAAGAAGAGGAAGAAGAAGGTGATCGACAGACACAGAGAAGAGGAAGAAGACAATGATGAGCATTCAGGAAGTCTTTTACGTGTTAGTGTGATGCTGCCTACAACTTTTCTGACCCCTGCACGCCTCCTCTCCCTCGTATCTCTCTATTTAGTCCGCCATGCAGGTTTATCTCCTCATTTTTACACTGATGGTGAATTTCATTCTATTTTATGTAAAACTAAAGAAAATTAAGTGTCTATCTCCATCTTGTGATTGATCTCTGAGGTTTTCTCTCAATAATACTTAAAAAAAATAATAATTCTACTTTTATTTCAACTTTAAGGTTTTGAATGGCTGTTTTTTGTTGTTGAAGTTTTTTTTTTTTTTTTTTTTTTTTTTTTTTTTTTTTTGTGGGGGGGGGGGGTTAACTTTTATTTTATTCTATTTTTATTTTATTTTATTTCATTAAAAATGTCCCCAGGTTTCAGTTAATTATTTGGCAGTAAATATTTGCTTGTGAATTCACTTTACCTTCATTAACAGGTCTATCTGGACACACTGGAGCATCGACATAAAACTGGAGAAAGACTGAGCGTCTGTCTCCACCCTGTGGTTAATCTCTTTTCTGTAGACGTAAACATGCAGAAACTCAAGCTCAAGCTTAACCCTTGAAGACAATTTGACAGGTCAACACAGAGCTTTCCCTACTCATTAAGCAATATAAGCAGTTACCTGGGGTCCCCTCGTCTTCTAGAAAATATTATTTTTTAATGAACACAGAACAATAATGTTATAAAATTGAACTTCTAACATTTTTGCCAACAAAACAATAGTTTAGAGATGGGTGTTTTTGTCTACAACAGATGTGTTTGTGTGTAACTGTTATGGGTAATTCTGGAGTATTGTGACTGACATGGACTCACTGCATCATTTATATATTTTTCAAGTGACATCAATACTGAAATCCTGTAATATTCAGTGGTGTGGCTTTTTTTAACTGCAGTGACCCAAGTGAGGCATCAACTTCTGCAGGGGTGGCATGAAGTACGAGCTGCAGGTACGTGTGGCGGCATAGCTTTGATTCACCCTTTTTGTCTCCACTACCCTTAACTACTTTAAATACTAACGTTGCAGTGTCTTACATTACTGTTTATAGTTTAGTTTAAAAGATAAATAGGCCTAACAAACACAACAGACGGACACCACACAAATGTAAAAAGCTTCCATACTTAAAGTTGTGCCTCCAAAAGTTAATGGTACAATATAAAGTATAAAATGCAAAATTAAAAGACAAAAAATTTAAATAAACCTGTGTGAACAAACTTTAACAGTTGTATCAATTCATATATCAAATTAGTCACGCTACTTTGGCACATTACTGCCTCTCAGGTTTCAGACTGAATTGCATCTATAAATGAAAATTCAGTTTACTGGTCAAACAGCTCAGTCTGACCGGGCAGATCAGACATCAATCATTACGTGGTGGCCCAGGCTGCTCCTGAGCTACGCCCCTGGTGATATTAGGATGGCACACGATCACATAAATCATGTCTTTGTGGCACCTTTGTGGTCTTTCTATCACAAATGGTGTCATTTTGGCGAATTTAACAAAAAAAACACGACTTATATAAAATATATTTATGGAAAAAAATAGCCAAAAATATGTAAGTTTTCTATAATAATTGCCAATAATTTTTAAAAACGCCACAATTTAAAAAAAAAACAAAACATGCCTTCCAAACCCGTTCTCTTAAAAAAAAAAAAAAGGGGGTTTTTTCTTTTTTTTTTAAATAAAAATTGAAAGACACGTTTTTCTTTTTTTGTTAAAGAATATTTTTCGGTTTACGGAAAAACACGCTTTACAAACGCATGTTCGGTAGTAAACTTGATGTGTGCTATGCCCCGCCCCTCAGTCCAAAAAAATGCATTTGACATGCGCAGTGGGCATATATGAAGGAAAAGCCGGAAAGCTGGGAGGAAATGAAACATAACCAAAACGCTGTCACACATGTCGATGTATATTAGAGCCATTACGTCGCCGGCAAGAAAGTAAATTCACTGTTATATGAAAGTATTTAATGTTTCTAATTCTGTGACTCTTCCAGGTTTTCCATGACCGTGGGAACCCCGAAAAACACTTGTTGTGGCCACAAAAAAAGAGACCATGTTTCGTGTTTACCGTTGCAGCAGCCGGCCGTATCTCGCGAAAAACAACAGTTTTGTTGTTTGCATTTGCATAGTCACGCGCGCATTTTTATCCTGCGCAGCACTCAACGAAAATATGATCTCGCGCACTTCCTGTCACCAGTACATCACCAGACCGATCTCCTCGCATGCTCTCATAACGTGCACACAACTTGCACTTAATAATAATAATAATAATGATGCAATTAATAAAAACAACCCATTCAGCCAGTCGTAGCTTTACTTTCATTTTCTATTAAAGGTAACAAAACATGACTCCGGCTGTTTCGTTTCATCACGCTGGTCATGTCTGTGTTTAGGTTTCGTTTTCCATTCCTCACAGCAAACTTTAAGTTTCGTTTTTGCATCCTTAAAAATCAGCTGTGTCCCGCAGAGGTTTAGTGTCGACATGTTTTCATGGGGAGAGGACAGCCTGCGCGGCTTCAGACTGAGAGACGGCTCCACCGTCGACAGTCCTGCAGGTGATGGAGTCCAAAGTTTAAACCTGAATTATCTCATCACGGATCTGTCAGCAGGTCACAATGTGCTCGCTTTCGTTAAAAGTAACGGAAACTCCTTTATTATTCGGACAATTGAGAGCAAAGACGGAAGAAGAGTCAGAGGAAAACAGAGTGAGTATCAGTCTCGTGCTCTGTTTCTGTGTATATTTATTATATACTCTTGATATGATTATTATATGGTGTTACACGTTTAAGTTATCATCATCACATTTTACACTTGTCTTGCTCCAGTTTCCCAATGTGACCATTTTATGCACTTCCATATACTTTGCAATTTTTAAAATTCAAGATTTTATTTTATTGGTATTTTGCATGTTTTGTGTGAGATCATCTCCTTGTTTAGCGCCTTGTCTGCTTATACATATGGTTATTTCTTTTACTCTTAATATTTATCTGCTTATATGACTTTAACTCTATTAAATAAATTTTACTTACTCATTTATGAAACATATGCATCCTTGTATGTTCTTGTCTGCAGTGCTGTTTCATCATTTGTGCTTTATCTTTCTTCATTTTCTTAATTCTGGTAATGTCATAAAGGGGCAGGGAAGGGGCCTCCTGGGTCTCTGATATTGGTATTATTGATGTCATTGTTATTATTATTATGTAGGACACCTTGCCTCAACGTTCTACTTATAAAACTCTCTTTTAAAGTTATTTATTTATTCTCAATAACTTTATTCAATAATACAGTGTACCAAATACATCAGGTATAAAACCATGCAAAAATACGTGAAAGCTGATATTATCAACTACAAATACATAGTTAGAAATGTTCTAAGTTTCATTTGCCGTAATTATGACATATAATCGATTGCACCACTTCCTGTGACCTTGTTGTTTCAGAGTTTGTGACGTGTAAGGAGAAGATTCAGGCTGTGAGCTGTGCTGATGATGTGGTCACGCTGCTGTCTGAGACAGGAAAAGTCCTCTGTGTGGACGCAACTCACACCTACATTCCTAAGTAAGGACAAACTAAAGTTACGTTTCTTGGACTTGCAAAAAAAATAATTTAAAAAATGTAAAATCATATAAACTAATGAAAATATACTTAATTAAAGCATAGTTAATACAGTCCCATGAGCAAATTATTAATATACTAAAAGTGTCGTATTTTAGAATGTACTTATTATGTACCTGATATACTGAATTTGTTATCGTGCTGCTATAGACACACTGAAATACAATTAAGTGTACTTGAATATATTATTTTGAGAAACCATTAAGTTGCACTCAAATATACTTTACTGTCCAGTTCCCTCAGTAACATTAGTTCAAGACTGCCTCTTGTGGACAAAAAAGTCACCATCCCAAAACTGCCTTACAAATAATAACTTTTTATTTTTTTGGTTTCAGTCTTTTAACCAACTTTAGTCCTAATCGTGGATACAAAATTCATTCATCTTCAGATTTTTTATTGCTTCAGATGCCACTTTCTTTATAAAATGCCACTGTTTTTCACTGACAAAAGACAGAAATTGTGTATTAAAGACTTATATAAGAGCTGAGGTTGAAATTCTAAAATAAATGTCCCTCAGGGACTAGAGGGTTAAGTACATCTTTTATTACTAATTACGTACTTTTTAAAAATATAGTTTAGTCCAACTTAAGTACACTTGAAATGCTGAACAGATTCAAATTGTGCTTAAAATGTGTTTTTAAGACATTTTACTTTAATTATAAACATATTTATTGTATATTATAAGCGTATAGAAAAAAATGTATTGAAATGTAATTAAAGTAGAAAAGTACATTTTTAAAAGGTAGGAGTATTATATCACAAAGGACGTGAAAGTAAGCATACATTCCATAAGTATAAATTACCACTATTAATATTTTTTAAAGGTCCATTATATCATAAAATTTGAAATACACTTAAAATAAAATACACTTTTTATATATACACTAAAAAGCATTTCTAAGTATTGCAGAATTAGTTTACTTATTTTTCTTACATTTGAGTTAAACTTAATGACGGCGATTTTGAAGTTTATTTTTAAAAGTACACAAGTAAATGCAAAAAAGCACTTGAAATAACTTTGGCATACTTAAATTTTTATTTCCAATAAACTAAAGTATACTAATTTTTTACCTAGAAATTGTCAGAGATTTTGAATGCCGTGACTTAAAAAATATTACCATTATTTTATGTTAATTCGCTCTGATAACTAACTATTTGAGCTGTGTTTTTTTCTGTCTCTTGTGTCTCAGGCCCCTGGAGGCTTTGCGTAACATCACAGTATCTCAGGTTGCGTGTGGGAGCCAGCATTCAGTTGCCCTGACCAAAGGTAGAGTAAAGTAAAAAACTGCAAATATCCAAGCTAAATAACAACTGGATTACAGGTGTGCAGACAGGTTTGGTTTTATGTGGCAAGTTTTGGAGATATGTTTACTGAGCTCTCTGTTTACACCCAAAAACAATGTGCACTGTTTAGAGTTTTTAGTAAGAATATGATCAGAACCAGGATAAGCCTCATAAACGGGCTGTTGATGTCCATGTGACCACACTCATGTTAGACGGCACTATTCAGCTGACAGAGTCATGGTGGTTTCTCCGCAGATGGTCAGGTGTACACGTGGGGCCAAGACTCCAGGGGCCAGCTGGGTCTGGGGAAGAAGACACCCGGCGCCAATTCACCACAACACCTCAGATCTCTGTCAGCGATCCCCGTGGTCCAGATCGCTGCAGGGGGGGAGCAGAGCTTCGCCCTCTCTGTCTCCGGAGGTGTCTTCAGCTGGGGCAGAAACGACTGCGGACAGCTCGGACTGGGAGACACAAAAGGTACCACAGCGACAAGTTAGATATTGATTTGTTACGCTTTTATTTTGATTCAGTTAGTCTCTTTTTACACACCTTTTAGAAATGAATTCTGCAGGAAATAAGAAACGTATTTACACTACAGTGTTTCCATGACATGCAAACCTGAATGTTCATTTATTTTCTAAAGGCAGACACACACCGACAGCTGTTCTTTGTCTGAACATGAAGAAAATAATTCACGTTTCTTGTGGAAAGGACCACACCGCCACACTGACAAAGGTCAGTTTTGTACTCTTTGGTCACTCATTCCTCAGTGACTTCTCATATTTTCTTACACCATTTTGGTCACTGGAAAGTTTTTAAACACTCTGATTTACACTCTTTTTAACACTCTCTGTGCTTTCTGTATGAATTTACTCCCCAAATAACACCCATACACACAAAGAATGAAGGAATAGATTTCTTTTAATGGTTCTGTGAAGCCAAGGACTCATTTTAAGGCCCCTGTGGTGGAAAATACTAGTGTAAAAAATTAAATCAATAAAAAAAAAAAGCTCCATAGAGCAGAGGGGAACTTCAGACTCGTACGATAATGCTCTGTGGGTTTATCACTGCAAACAACACGTTTCACATACAAGTAGTTTTTGGATCCATGGTTTGTTTAAAAATATTTATCAGTGTAACTTTAATTTAGGGGATTAGATTTGCATTGGGTTTTATGGTAAATAAAAGTATTTGATTTCTTAACAGATTGATTTTTTATAAGAAAAAAGCATATACCGACATCTAAGATAAATTTAAAAAACAATAATTGGGACTTGACACTTTTGCTGTGTGGTTGCTCTCTCAGGATGGTGCAGTGTTCACATTTGGCTCTGGTCAGTATGGACAGCTTGGGCACAACTCATTCAGCAATGAACTACGACCTCGGCTTGTCGCAGAGCTCTGGGGGGCAAAGGTCACCAAGATTGCATGTGGACGGTACGGTGTATTATTTTTATAATGCAATAATTCTGTGAGAAGAGTTTAAATGTATCGAGTATTAAAAAGTCCTGGAACCTGCTCCGATTTAAAAAACAAAAAAAACAACATTTTAAAAAGTATCTAATTGAAGTGCATTTAGTCTCTGATGACATTAAAAATGTTTTTTTTGTAATTTATCACCTGCTCAGACATCACACTTTGGTGTTGACGGACTCAAAGCAGCTCTACTCCTTTGGCTGTGGGGAGCAGGGGCAGCTGGGACGTGGAGAGGAGAGTCATCCGTCTGTGCCGCTGCCTGTTCAGCTGCCACTGGGTAACTACATTTCTGCAAAAACTAAACTGACCATTTAAAAAATCTGATTCAACATCAGTTCAGACACCTCTCACAAGCTATTTAACCCTTTAAAATGGAGAAAATTGGTTTGAATTCTTTCAAAAACATGGCGAAAAGAAGCAATGACCAATCTGAAATGTCCGACAACTTGCAAAAAAATGACCTGAAAATTAATTTCAAAAACAGGCTGAAGATTATCAGAAAATTATCAAACACTAGTGAAAAATGTCCAGAAAACTTTATAATCATAATAATTATATAGTGAAAATTGTGTGACTTTTTCGGGCCATCCTCCTGTTTGTTATTGTTTTTTTGTGTTGTTTTTTTTCCACTTTTTTAGGGTTATTTTCAGGTAATCTTCTTGTAACTTATTATTAATTTGTTGCTATTTTTTGGGCCATTGGTTGTTGAGTTGCTCATTGACTTCTCCCCATGTTTTTGAAGAAAAAAAAGAATTTGCTTAGGTTTCAAAGGTTTAAATATTGTGAAAGCAATGAATGTTTTCACAAAATAATTACACTTTCTTTTTCCACTTTTATTCCAGACACCACTGATGACACTCAAATTAGAAACATCTTCGCAGGAGAACACTTTTCATTTGCAACATGCTCGTCTAACAAGGTACTAACACAAATACACACAAATACAGACCGTGATGTTCGGGGGAGTACTAACGTGTACTTTAACTTAATTTCTTTATTTCCAGGATGTTCACGAGGAGTCTAACACTAACAGTGGATACAGTGTACCACATCATTGTCTTGACAACATGATTGACAAATGGACCTCTGAATGTGACCCAAAGTCATGGAAAAGGATCAAACAGTAAGTATATTGCATTTGCAGTTTTAAATATAGCCGTGTGTAGTGGAATAACCCAAATGTTTTATGACTGAAATTATTCATTTGGATCCAACTTTTAATGCTGTTTTCTCAGTGCAATGGACTAAAACTTTTCAATATTCACAGGGAAATTCACAGGATATTTTCTTCTGCATCCTGTGTGAATACAAGCTTCCTTGAGCAAAGGTAAACACAACATCTTTGTGTATGATTGTCACTTTTTTTTTGACTAGTGATTTAAAACATTTATTTCTAGCTGTGCACGTGGCACGGCTCTATAGATGGCGACGATGGTCAGACTGTTTCCATTACTGTAGGATGGATTCAGATATTCATGGTTCTCAAATTAAACACTGTTAAGACTTTGGTGATCCCTTGACCTCTTATTAGCACCTCAGCTATACTTTGAATGTAGTGCTAATTACCAACAAATTAAACGAAGAAGTTGATCCTGATAAAGGTTAAACCTGACAAACATCAGCATGTTAGCAATGTCAAAATGCGAGTGTTAGCATGCTGTTCTTAGCGTTAAGCAGCTTATACTTGTTTTTTTCTTTGTGTTTTTAGCAAAGATAAACATTTCCAGACTTCACCAAAGTACTCTGGCTTGAACTTGTCACTTGCACGACTTGCTTTCAAGAAACTGGTAAAGAAGGACAATGTTTTCGCAGAGGTATGTCACTGAAATATCTGTAATGTGTATGAAAGATTTTTATTCACTTTGAATACTGTATGAAGTATGAATCGCTGTTTAAAAATGGAATGATGGGATGTCTGAAGTGTTTAAAAAATGACCAAATATTCCTGATATTTCTTTTTTGCTGTCCTTTTCAAACGAACAGGTCGAGGCTGCTGTGCTGCAGCTGCTTCCCTCTCTTGAACGGAGGCCGGTGGGCGTGGAGGGTTTGAGGATCTTCCTGCTTCTCAGTGAGCTCCTGCATGTGATCCAGAGAAAAAAACGCAACCAGACAAGCACAAGGCTCGCTGAGGCGGTCGCTGCTGCTGTACTAAACCTGTCTGCTGACAGCCTCCAGGTCATAGGTACTGTCACCACCACACATGTAACACCAGCAAAATATCTTTATTTTTATCTTGTTGCTTTTGATAAGACAATATATATTAAACTTGCAATCCTTGAGTTGTCATACAATCAGACCCCATTTTCCGCAATAGTCATTTAGTGTATAAGGCTATTCTGACAAACAGTTTGTACATTTTCCTATGAAAAATGAATGCACAAATTTGTGCATATCCAGCGTAATTTTAAAGGCTGCAATCATGTGACCAATGCGCTGTAGGGAGTAAATAAAGAACAAGTCCCGAGCAAGGTTGGGGTAGATTGGGCTGGTGGATGGATCACAAAATACCAGACACTCCATTCCCAGAGATGCATGTTCAACTTTGTACATAATTTTTTATATATACATTTATGTACAAAGTTCAACATCCGGAAGGGTTATTTAACACGACTCACAGTGTAAGGAGTGACTATCAATGATTTTAAAAAAATAATAGGCAGGATTACAAGCATGCATCATCTCCTAAAGTATGTAATCTGGATCCAGTGCATGGCAGACTCTGCCACTACCAATGAAAAGTTATTGCTGAATGTCAATACATTAATTGACTGCAGGCTGCACACCATCTCTAACCCACCAGAACTGAAACTTTGAGGATCATAACTTTAATAGTTTTAAGATATGTCACTGACATGGTCTCAGTTGTAAAATGTCAACTGCCTTTAATTTCTACAAAGTTACATGTTGTCTTGTTTAGGGGACTGGTGGTCGTCACTGTCGCCCTCCACCATGGTTAAACATGTAAAGGTGTGGAAGCAGGCCCTGTCGGTGATCCTGTCCTTTGAGCCTGTTCCTCGCAACTCTGGAGTCAGAAACCTGCTTCTCGTCCTGCAGTATATGTACAACGTTAGTATCAGTTAAAAGCTGTGTAAACAGTAATCCTACTTTCCTGCCTTTTACTTTGATGAACTTTTCACATAATAAATATAATACCTGTTTTAAAGGCCAACAGCAGGATTGCAGAACCTCGGAGGATGCCGGAAAGCGATTTCTGTTTGTCGATGGACAAAAATTTTCTTCGTGAGGATCTGCAGCTTTGGCGTTTACAGTCGAAACGTAAGGTAAAAAAAACCCCAGACAACCCAGAATTATTTTTTTAGTTAAAGCCATGGTGCAGTCCTTTGTCTGTCTCCATTTGTTTCAGTCACGCATAAATGGTCTATTCATAAAAAAAAACCAAACAAAACGTATTACATAAATACGTGTTGTTCTTTTTCCCTTTCAGAATGGACGTGCTGAACCACTTATTCTGTGTAGCTTTCCAACCTTGATGGATCTGGAGGCAAAGCAGTTTGTTTTTTATGTGAATTCTTCTTACTCCCAGGTATGAAGCCCTTAACTCTGCCTAATGACAACTAGCCTTTACATACAATACTGTCAGGGACAAGAAGTCTTCAAAAGATTTTTTTTTTGTGATTGTTTTGGGTTTTTTTAAAGTTAATTGCAGTATGATGAAGTACATGTTCGCAGTGTGAGAAACACTCTGAAGTAAGCTGTCAGTTACACAAAAATGGTAAAATAAGCTGTGAGGACTTAAATCTTGAATTGTATTCCAGAAAGAGGCAATGGAGAGGGCTCTCTTTGAGGCCATTCGGGACTATGGGTTTTTTTCCCTTCTGCCTGATGACCCGCTCTTCAAACTGGACGTGAGGCGAGCAGCAGTTCTGGAAGACACAATGGACCAACTTGCTGTCGCTCATCAACGTGACTACAAGCTTCCACTTGTGGTAAACATGTTGTGTTTATCTGATAGTCAAAGTCACACTAAAAGCTCGCATTATCGTACTTTCTTTTGTATAAACTACTGTAACTAAAGAAAAACTGTCTTATTGTCTTCAAGGTTGATTTTGATGAAAACTTCACAGCTGACGATATACAACTCTTCAGAAAAGACTTTTTTTATGAAGTGTTTCACGAGATGGTGTCAGCTGAATCTGGGATGTTCATGTTCAACGACTCCAAAACGCTGGCATGGTTCTCCTCCAAAGTAAGAACTCACTTACTCACTGCATTTAATGGATTCCTCTTCAATGGCAATACGTAATAATAAACATCTTAAGGTCCTAGCTCATAAAAAATATTATATTTTTCATTCTTAAGATATAAATTGTGTCTTCCATCAACACCAGGCAACACAGGACGACCAGAGATACTTCCAGTTTGGAGTTCTTTGTGGACTGGCTTTTTACAACAGGTGCATCATTCACTTACCCTTCCCACTGGTTCTGTTCAAGAAGCTGCTGGGTATAAAGCCGTCGCTGAGGGATATGACAGAATTCGAACCATGTCTTGGAGAGTAAGACGAAATTAATGTATATTTAATTCACGCTTTTTTTGGTTACCGGTGGTGATTTAGAATACTGTCAACACTGTAGAGCATCTTGTGCTAATGTTAAATGTTTTCATTTTATTATTTCAAGGAGTCTGCGGAAAATCCTCGAATACTACGAAGAGGATTTCATAGAATGCCTCTACATGGATTTCTCTGTATGTGTTTTTCAGATGGTCAATAGCTTATCTCATTTGTCCTCTTTCTGATGTTCATAATTTCTCACAGCTGTGATATGACCGTCTTCCTCTTTTTTATAACCAATCAACAGATCAACTGGGACGAGACAGATGTTGCCCTTGATCCTGAAAATCCAGAGAAGCCAGTGACAGGTCAAAACAAGTAAGGACCATAGAAGCATTTTGTTTAATACATTATGTAAATCTGGGGTGTAACATGTAAGTGTCACCATTTTTCCGAGGTTAGATGACACCCAGGAGAGTAAATAGTTACCATAATAGAGTTGACAGGACTGGAAGAGATAATTGCACATCATCCGCATAGAAATTATGATTATGTCCACTAATTATGCGCCCAAGGGATGTGCATAAAAGTGATAACAAATTAGGCTCAGAATTTCACTGTGCGGACATTTTGGTTGACATGAAGCTTCAATCTGCTGAACAGGAAGGAGTTTGTGGATGCCTACGTGAATCATGCCTTCAACGCATCAGTGGAGGGTGTGTTTAGGGAGTTCAAGCGTGGCTTCTTCCAGGTGTGCGACCAGGATTTGGTGAAGCTGTTTCGACCAGAGGAGCTGCAGGAAGTGATGGTGGGCAAAGACTTCCATGACTGGGCAAAGCTTAAAGAGGTACAGTCCAAAACAAAAGCTTCTTTTTTTTGTTTTCTCTGTGACTGCAATGTATTTATTGGAACGGCATGTGCAATTTGAATCCTAAAAATGATTATGACAGTCTATAACAGAGGTAAAGGTAACCGTTTTCTTCGTTGTGATTAGAACACAGGTTATGAGGGGGAGTTCAATACCACACCACCACACCCCACCATACAGATGTTCTGGGAGGTTTTTGATGAACTAACTGAGAATCAGAAGAAAGCTTTCCTGTGTAAGTATTGTTCCTGATTTTGACATAAACAATTATATTTTTTTAGATTGCAAATCTGCTGGCTAGACTTGCAGTATGTGCAACATCAAGGGAAGGCAACTAATCAACCCAGTCGCCAGAAAAAAGAAATGTTGGCATTTAATGTTTTGGCAAACCACAGATATTAACATTTTACATTATTTTGTAGGGGCTTTGTTGAAATTTTCTTTATATTTGAAATACTATCTATCCCTACTAGAAATTCAAAAAACAACTGCTTTTAGCAGCAACATCCCAGAAGGAAATGCAGCAATGTCTTCGTAAGAAACAACAACTTTTCATTGTGTTGTGCCTTGTTCCAACACAGTGACAGGTTTCTAAAAATTTCAAATGTTTTGTGGCTACAAAGGCTACTTGAAACAGTGATAACTAGCTAAAACACAACCAGTTTTGTTTGTTGGTCTCAAATCGTGGTCTGCAGCTTGGTAGGTGTCCTACCTAGTTGACACACCGTCTATTATCACCTCTTACTTAGCAAGACAAAGTCACCTCACAAACTGCGTCACTTTAGAAACGTTGAAATACTTAACATACAAACGTATCTGTGGTTTTCAGAAATGTACAATGAGAACATATTATATACAATACTGTTTTTTTTTGCCGATATCCAATATGTTGATATATTACAACTCCCCACCTAATTTTAGTGATCACCAAGTCTCTTCTGTAGTGGTATTAACATCATATTCTGCTTCTGTCTATTGCTGTTTCTTGTTGCTATTGCTGCTCTGCATGTCTGCATGTTATGCTTAGTTGTGTGGCATTGCTTCATGCTGCATACATGGCTGTTTGTGCCAAAAAGGTCTAAGGTGTTGCTTCATGTTGCGTGCATGGCTGATTGTGCTGCAGTGCTATGTTGCTGCTGTGCTATTGTTTTGTACTTGTGCTCTGCTGTTTGTTGTTGCCTCGCGTGGTTTGTCTTCTGTCTTGGGAGTTCCTTTTTGTTGTAGGTGTTGCCTACTGTTGCTTTATGGTGTGCTGCTGCCGTTGGTATGTGAATTTTAGTATTTAACAGGATTCAAAGCATTTTGCCTGATGGCTAACACTGGCACATTTACAAAAATGTTGATTATGTTGTGTTGTCCTTATAAATTCAGTTAAAAATACTGTTATCGTGATGGCCCACCAGCATACGAATACAATGCTTTTCCATGAATTTAATGTTCATTCATTGTGCGAAATAAGAAAAAATATTAGGGTTGATGTTTTTATATGTTCACTTTGTCAATTAAAAAAAAAAAAAAAATTCAGCTTGTTGGCCAATTCCAATATTTCAAACAAAAGAAGTGGCGTGCTCACTCAAAAATTCTTTAGAGTATTCTGGGTGCCGACTCAAAAATCACAATTGTAAAAAGAAGTGGTCAGTTGAAGAAAGCTTCTATTTACAATTACGATATTTCACTTCTAAGCTACTATCGGCTGATACTGATGACATGCATCCCTTTTATCCCGAGCTATTTCAGTCTAGATGGTTTGTTAAATGTTTTACTGCTTACTATATGCTTGGTATATCTGGTATGTCATTTATGGGAAAATGAGCATGCACAGTAGATGATGTTTCACCAACAGTGATTGTGGCTTGGACCTTAAGAAGGGGCAGTACACAAGAAGAAATGAAAAAGCAAGAAACTTACAGATTACTACTTTTTCCTTTCACTAGGGTTCGTGACTGGTTTTGACAGAGTGCCCATTCTTAACATGGAACAGCTCAAGATGAAAATCAAAGTCAGACTAGTCGAGGACCTCTCCTATGACCAGTACTACCCTCAGACACATACGTGTTTCTCAACCCTGGAACTGCCCTTGTACTCAACCAAGGAGATCATGCAAACCAAGCTGACGGAGGCCCTGAGCAGAAATAAGAGGATCTACCAGGGATGAGCTTTGTAATAGAGCAGTACCTGTGTATAAGCAAACATGAGGCTCTCTATGCTGATGATGATGTGTGGTGGGTGTTCATCAAAAATGTTTTTCTCATAGTGAAAACACTGATATAGGTGATAATATGATGTGTATAAATAGGTTGCATGAAAATCTTTAATAAGTGATTTAATTTGTTTTCTTTTGCATCTCCTCTGGAAGTAGAGTTGGTTATAATAACAATAAATGTAACAATAAATGGTCCATAATGTGTACAGTAAATGATACTCTATATTGTAGAGATTGTAAATATTTATTATATTAAGTGATATTTCCCAAAATGTGAAATCTAACATAGGAAATATTTGTAACATATATGATTTTTCAAGATGGAGTAATAAAAAAAAAAAAATCTTATTTGCTTCTCAGTGGTGAAATTATTAACCAATAAAAAACTCAACATAGGTATACTGTAAGATCAAATCAAAAACAAGTCAGAAATATTTTTGTACATTTCCTCCTTTGAGTCCTAAATAAACGAACTTTAATCAGTATTGTTACAGACGTACAAAACACTACAAGCTGTTAAATTTAGCTTAGAACCAATTTATGTCATCTTTGCTACTCTTGCAGTCTTAGTAAATGCTGACTTATTAAATAACTGCAACAAAGTTTTATCTCGTTATCTCTTGCTTTTATGTGGGAGAGGATGTGGAGGCTTCTGTGTGCCCTTTGTTTCATAATCCATCCATGCCAAAATGTCTTTTCTAATATAACCTCACAAATGTTTTTGTTTTTGATTTCAGAACATTTCTTTGACTAAAGGACGTTTCTAGGATTTCAGAACATTTCTCGGATTTTGGGACATTAGAGGCTTAGCTGGGATCCCTGTCTGGGGGTGTGCGGGATCCTCCTCCAGTACTTTTTTTTTGTTTTGTTCAAACATGCTCAATTTTGATGCTGTTTTATGCACTCTGGCACCTTATGTGTACTAAAAACACAAAAACAATTGCTAATGTGAATCATATTATTTTTTATTGAGAATTAGAGAGTGGTGTGGAGGTCACTCAGCATCCTATTAGGGTCCAAATTTGGTCCATGGGTCATGAATTAAGTATCACTGCACTTGACCTTTAATATCCACATATAGTGCAATCTTGTACTTTGCACTTATTAGTATCCAACTACAGTTTTAGAGTTTTACAGTTTTGGAAGCAGAAATTGACATATTGTTGAAATATGTGATGAGTTTTTCATCCAGTTACCCCTGAGCTAAGTATTTCAATTCTGTATTTCTATTTACTTCCTTTAATGATCAGTTTACTGCTGCTCATGCAAAAAAAACCTACCAATTCCAGTTTCACTTTCGTTTTTCTTTCCACCAGTCATTCAGAAAGCCCCTCCTGCCTCTGACTCACTGGGTGTGATATTTTTGTTGTGTCATTTGTTGCAGCTTAAGTTTTGTTTCCATAATAAACCCGTCAAGTTTCGTTTCTGACTGGCAGAGCTGAGGGATGAAAAACAGCTGCCAGATCTCCACAGAGACACTTTACCAGAATGTTTTCATGGGGAGAGGACAGTCAGCAGGGCTTCCGGCTGAAAGATGGCTCAAATACCTCAACAGGTGATGGAGTTAACTTTTTAAAATTGGGTCATCACATCAGGGATCTGTCGGCAGGTCACAGAGTGCTCGCCTTCATCAGCAGCAAAGGAGAAGCATTCATCATTCGCACAAATGAGAGCAAAGATGGGAGCAGAGTCAGAGGAAAACGGAGTGAGTATCAGTCTTATTTCCCTATCTTGAACTTCCGGTGCAAAGTTTTTGCAAAATAAAGTTTGCTTATTTTCCGTAAGGACATGATGATGTTGTTTCAGAGCTTGTGAAGTGTAAAGAGAAGATCCAGGCTGTGAGCTGTGCTGATAATGTGGTCACTCTGCTGTCTGAGACAGGAAAAGTCCTCTGTGTGGACACAACTCACACCTACATTCCCAAGTAAGGAGAAACCAGTCTGTCAACCAGTGAATTTGAGAATATAAGTAAAAAAATGCTGACTGACAAAATGTTCAACTAGATACAACGGATGATTAGGGCCATGTACAAGAAAAAAAAGTTGGATTTTGAGAATAATGTTATGAGCATTAAGTTTTGAGAGTAAAGTAGTAATGTTATGAGAATAAACTTGTAATATTACAGGCAGCCTTCCTGGCAACCAAGGAGAGTGGACGCCAAGGAGGCTGCCTGTGCTCTCGCCTGTTTCAAAGTTTGCTGGCAATATTTTTTATTCCTGTAATATAACATCCCCTTTCTCGTAAAATTATGCCTTTATTCTCGTACAGTCATGACTTTTTTCTCCTAAAACTGTCACTTTATTCTTGTAATGTTACGACTTTATTATCATAAAATTACAAGTTTTTTCTCATAAAATTCCGACTTTATTCTCGTAATATTTAGTTTTTTTCCCATAATATTATGTCTGTATTCTGTAAGTCTCAAAAACAATCTTTTCCTCAATGTGGCCCCAAAACTCCTTCGTACTTGGATTCATAGTTAACTTTGATAACTGTTTGAGCTGTTATTTTCTGTCTCTTGCTGTTTCAGGCCTCTGGACGTTTTGTGTAACAAAGTGGTATCTCAGGTTGCTTGTGGGAACCAGCATTCAATTGCCCTGACCAAAGGTAATTAAAGTGTACAGTAAACTGCTGCTAATGAACAAGCTTAAATTAAGAGTCTACAGAGTGCTGCAGAGATGACTTTTTTGTAGGCCAATCATAAAGTTGGACATTTTAACCCGGACTTCAGCCTCAGAGGTTGTGAGGCCAACACAGAAGTTAGCATTGAGACAGGATAGTAAAAGCTGACTCTAAGTCTTATTGTGGCTGAGATGAAGGACACAATCACAATAAATTTAGCACAAACTGTGATTAAAAAGTAGTTTGTAAAAGGCAAAGATGTCAGAAAAGTGTTGTGAAAGTCCTAGTGATTTCTCTGTAGATGGTCAGGTGTACACATGGGGCCAGAACTCCAGGGGCCAGCTGGGGAACCGGACGCCGGGCGCCAGTTCACTCCAACACCTCCAGTCCCTGTCAGTGATGCCCCTGGTCCAGATCGCTGCAGGGGGAGAGCAGAGCTTCGCCCTCTCTGTCTCCGGAGGTGTGTTTGGCTGGGGCAGAAACGACTGTGGGCAGCTCGGACTGAGAGACACAACAGGTAAAATCAAGCAGTCATGACATCTCAGATTTATTAAAAAAATACAGTATATACTATTTCCTTTACATGTGAACCTGAGTGTTAATTTCTTTTCTATAGACAGAGATATACCAACACCTGTTTATGGCCTTAACATGAAGAAAACTGTTTACATGTCCTGTGGGGAGGACCACACTGCCGTTTTGACAAAGGTTAGAGAGTGAAAACTGTCATGTTGTAACCTAACACATTTTACTGCCGGTGTAAAAATGTATAAGAGCAAACAGTTCTAGCCTAAACAAGTGACACAGGACTGATGGCATACGTTTTTAATGGTTTATAGCTAATCTCACCAATGCAGCGCCCGCTCTCACAAAACATACAGTACTGTGTGGTAATTGTACTTCTGGGCTCCACATGTACATGATGTATCTGCTGTGAAGTACTGACTTTGCTCACTATTAAAAGAAAATATGCATTTGGGGATTCAGAAAACTTTGACTTAATTCAACAGGCAATGTTTGACTATCCCAGGCAAGTCTGTATTTTTACATGATGAAAAAAAAAGCTGGGAAAAAGCTGAAATATTGTGTAAGTGTGACTAAAACTGGACTTTTAAAATACATGTAAACATGTCAAAACATGTCAACTCAAATTTCTTAAAATAAAATGTCTGTGTTCCCACAGATATGTAAAGAAGTAACTGAGTATGTTGGACTTTAAATGATGGTTGTGTGGTTGCTCTCTCAGGATGGTGCAGTGTTCACTTTTGGCTCTGGTCGGTATGGACAGCTTGGGCACAACTCATTCAGCGATGAACTACGACCTCGGCTTGTCGCAGAACTCTGGGGGGCAAAGGTCACCGAGATTGCATGTGGACGGTACAGTACAACGTTAACATTCAACTCAAACGAGTTATTCTGAGGCAGTTCTGCTTGTTACCATTGCAGTTCCAATAGTTTATTTATTTTACTTCTTTCAACAGTGACTGTTTTTTGTCTTACAAATACCATAGTTAAATTTATAGCCTATTTTAAAGTTTTAGATTACTTCCACATTACTAGAACTTTAAAATATTGTTTGTGCTATGTCGTGTTTTTCATCAGACATCACACATTAGTGATGACGGACTCCAAAAGGATCTACTCCTTTGGTCGTGGGGAACAGGGGCAGCTGGGACATGGAGAGGAGAGTCATCCGTCTGTGCCACTACGTGTTCAACTGCCACTGGGTAACTGTATTTCTAAAATATGATACGATACTATTTATGTTATTATTATAATACGATGTGATGCGATAAACTTTATTGTCAACCTATTTTAAGGATAGAGATCACTTTTGTTCTGTTATTATTCCAGACACCACTAACGGTCTCACTGTTAGAAACATCTTCGCAGGAGCAAATTGTTCCTTTGCAACATGCACGTCTGCTCAGGTACCAACTCAAATACATATATACAGACTTAAATTGTGAGGGGCGTAATAATACATTTAGCCCGATTATTTAAACCTACAGTGTAAAGTCATATTTAAAAAAAAAAAAACAAGCATAAACTCTTTCATATTTCTTTCACAGGAAGGGTCAAACAGTGACAGTGTCCGTTATGCAACACAGCACCCTGTTGATGATATGTTTGATAAATGGGTCTCTCAAGGTGGTAAATTACAGGGGTAATATTATTTTCTCCATATATAACTGGTTTGTTGAGTAGTGCAGTGTTTTATGACTGTTATTTGGTTTCAAAGCTATTAACACTGTATTCTCTGTGTCATCGACTAACCATTTGAAAACCTGACAGGAAAATCCACAGGATGTTTTCCTCTGCATCCTGTATGAATCAAATCTTCCTCAACCAAAGGTAAACAGCATCTGAGCAAGAGCTTCAGGTCTTCATGTCTGATGAATTATATAATATTTACCTTCACTTTGTCTTAATAGCAAAGATAAACATTTCCAGACCTCACCGAAGTACTCCGGCTTGAACTTTTCACTTGTGCAATCTGCTTTTGAAAAACTGCCAAAGAAGGGCAATGTTTTGGAAGAGGTACGAAACAGAAATGTAACTACGTATGTTTTGTAACCGATCGGTAATTAGCAAGGAAATTGTGAAGTTTATTTTCAAAACCTTTATGTGACCTTTTAGGGCTCTACTCATTTATAACGGTATATGTTCTTAACATCTTTACAGGTTGAGGCTGCTGTCCTGCACCTGCTGTCCACTCTCGACCCGAGCCCAGCGGGTGTGGAGGGATTGAGGCTCTTCCTGCTTCTCCCTGAGCTCCTGCATGTGATCCAGAGGCACAATCTGCAACAAACAAGCACAAAGCTCGCTGAGGCGCTCGCTGCTGCTACACAGAGACTCTCGGATGAAAGCCGGCAGGTCATAGGTACTGTGAGAGATAAATGTTTGAATGTCTGAAAGGCTTCATTTAGCACTGATATTAGGATCATGCAATAGTGTCTAATCAGACCTTGCAGTAAAACTGTGGAGTCTGATTAAAGGAGGGCAGGATGCTCTTCTCTGCAGGGGAGTTGATAATAAGTTGATAATCAGATGTTGCCTATAGTTGATTAAGACTGGTTTTCCGAAAACATGGTCATTCTATAATGATATTGTTTTCTAACACCCCAGCCCAGAATCGGCAGCTTTTTTTTTTTTTAACGTTTTACATTTTCATTCTCATGGGTATCTGTGGCTCAGGAGGTAGATCAGGTTGTCCTCTTAACACATGGTTGGTGGTTTGATCCCCAGCTCCTCTCGTCCACATGTTGAAGTGTCCTTGAGCAAGACACTGAACCTAAACTTGCTCCCAATTCGCGCCTCCATTAGTGTATGAATGTGCATGTGAATGACATTCAAATTGTTAAAGGGATATTTTGCCTATTTTCAACCGGCTTTGTATCATAACAATGTGTGTAGAATGTATAAATGAACTGTAGTAAACTTCCCTACATCTAACCAGTGCCCAGATGTGTGTCTCATCAGCAGACGGATTTTCACCGGCTCTCACGCTGTCACCTAAAATACAGACTGAGCTTCTGCATTTTTGAATTTTAACTGGATTGAGAGAGAAAGTCGCCCATCTCTCAAACTCAGATCAAAATCAGATCAAACAGTATATCTAGCCAGTTATGATATAAACCAAATATATAAACTAAGATTCTGTTACTGCGTTGCCTATTTTGTGTCTAAAATGTTTTCAGAAATATATTTTAGTGCACTGTTTGGCTGTAAGAGTGACCACACTGGTTCCTGTACTGTTACAACAGAGGCAAAAAACCAGAAATCAAATAGTAAAACAGTGCTGATCAAATATGGACCAGTATTCTATTACTGTGTTGCCTATGTGTCATCCAAAATGCTTTCATAAACATATTTGAGCATACCATTTAACTTCGATTGAAGATTATTTGTTAAAAGCTGGCCACCATGTTGTTTCCTGTGGAAAAGCAGATATAGTTGCATTACTTATCTAGCTGTCTATATCTATCTGAATTATTATTAATCAGTGGATTATTAATTTACAATAGATTAAAATCAATGACATGCTTTCTCGATATTTATTTTTATAGTTGAAGTTCTGTAAGACATGAATATCAATGCAAAGGCAAATTTATTAATCAATTCATAATTGCTACTTTATCAAATGATTGATTAATTATCATTTATTACTTGGGAAGTCTGGTAGTTATTAAGAGTTATTGTGGTGGCACACTCCAGACTCCAGCTATATCTGTGACATATGCTCACTGACATTAATGTCTGTGTATTTCTATGATTCCTCCAAAGCAAACTGGTGGAGCTCACTTTCCACCTCCACCAGGGTTAGACATGTCAAGGTGTGGAAGCAGGCCCTGTCAGTGATGTGTTATTCCTGCACATCTGGAGTCAGAAACATGCTACTTGTCCTCAAGTATATGTACGGCGTGAGTATCATTTATATTGTTTTTTCAGTGAATTCCAAACCACAACAAATGTTATCTTGCTGACTCTATCTACCACTCTTTCATCTAATTAACTCCAACCTAAACATACCTTTTTTTTTAAAGGCTAACAACATGATTGCAAGACGTCAGAGAATCCCAGAAAAAACTTTCGGTTTGGAGATTAACCAAATATTTCTTGAAAAAGACCTGCAGATTTGGCGTTCGATGTCAAAAATCAAGGTAAAAAAGCAGAAAAGAAAAAAAACAAAAACAAAAAACGCATATGAATTCATCTTGGGATAACGGGCATTTCGTTTCCTCCGTCTGTCTGTCTGTCTGTCTCTCTCTCTCATCCTTGTGTGTCACTTTAGTGTTCATGTAAAAAGTTATAGAGCGTCACATTTCTATTTTTTTGGTTGAATACTGATATGCTGTTTTCTCAGGACATGAATAATCAATGTCTTCTTCAGCCACTCATCTTTTGTGACTTCCCATATGTGATGGATCTGAAATCAAAGAAAATGGCTTTTGACACCCATGCTGTGTGGACTCAGGTAATTTGAGTTGAATAACTTGAACTTTGGCTCGTGGGAAATAACCCATACAAACAATATTGTCAGGGTCATAATCTCCAAAATAACAACTCTTAGATTATACGTTATACAGCCTGTTTACATTAGCAATCTTGTTTTTAAAACAACAATAATTATTTTTTTTATCAACAATAGATCAAATTACGATTATGTATGTGAAAGGAGTCATGGAAAATTATCACCTACATCTGTATCCTCTCAGCTTTTTGGATGTTTAAGCCTCTTTGAGCTCATTGTTTTGGTAGCTTTGTCAGTTGGGTTCACTCTCATCACTGTTGTGAACCTCAAATCCAGCAGCAGCATGCAGCTGGTGGCATCAGAAAAGCTCCAAAAATTCCCAGTACAGAGAAAAATAGAGCTAAAAGGAGACATTACATTTATCAGGTGTCCAGAAACACGACTTTAAATAAATGCTAATGCAGCCGTGTGTCTGTTAAATGTGTAAATGGAAACTGTTTTCTAAGTTTACGACTTTACAAGCTGATAACATGTCCCTGTTGTTTTTACAGCTTGTTGTGCTGGCCCCAAGTGGTCATAAAAACTAATGCAGTTTTAGATAATAAAATGCACTGCAATACATCACATTAAATGCAATTAACATAGGAAAATGTTTTTATAAATGGCATCTTGAATTGTATTTTAGAGAGAACACCTGCTGGTTATGGACTCAAGTCTTCATTATTTTGAGCTGAGGCTGAAGCGAGCGTCATTTTGGGAAGACACCTTCAAACAGCTGGCTGCCGCTCATCACACTGCCTTCAAGAAGCCACTTGTGGTAAATATTTTGTTTTGTTCTGATCATTAAATCATAGCCAAATTATTTTTGCACTTGCTTGTATCTTTTCTATCTGTAATTATCTGTCTACCTAACAGGAAAAACTATAACTTTTGTCTCTTAGGTCTATTTTGACGAGGACCCAAAGATCTCACTTGTCAACCATAAAGACCTTTTTCACCACTTGTTTCATGAAATGGTGTCAGTCAAATCTGGGATGTTCATGTTCAACGAAACGCTGGCATGGTTCCCCTCCAACGTAAGTCTCTAACCCTTTAAACCCTGGATCAGCTACAGTTTTCTTGTGCTTTGTTCAGATGGCTTTCACAAACATGTAAACCTTTGAAGTGTGTGCATGTTTAGTTTAATTTATTTAAAACAAGGAGAAAAACGCAATCAGCAACTTGTCATGAAATGTCCTGCAAATTGAAATAAATAAATAAAAGGTGACAAGAAAATGACCTGAAAATTAAGCTTTAAAAGCAGAGCAAGAGAATCAGTAGAAAATCACCAAATAACTATGGAAAAATATCAAGAAAACCATATTTATGTTTATTACAATTATGTATTTTAAATCAGTTTACAGTAACCCATGCAAGTGTGAACATTCTTTATTTAACTGTTGAGTTTCTCGGCGTTGTAAATACTGTATTTATTGTTTGTTTATGTCGTCCTCTGTGCTTATTTCCTTCATTTCCTTCATCTTCATCCTGCACGTTTTTGTACTTATTTATTAATATAGTTTATTTTGCACAGTTATCTTGCTATTTCGCTATCCCTTTGCTGCTGCAATGTTGGAAATTTCCCCACTGTGGGACTAATAAAGGATTATCTTATCTTATCTTATCTTATCTTATCTTAAAATATATATTATTATTTACATTTATTTATTGCTTCTATTTGCTTGTTTTTGGTAATATTCTTGTGACTTTAATAGTTTCTTGATATTTTTTTGGTTCATCTCTTGTTGAGTTGCTCATTGCATTTTTTGCCATTCGTTTGAAAGAAATAAAGCCAATTTTCTCAGGTATCAAAAGGTTAAATCTACATACACAGACCATTGACCATTTAACTCTAGACTATTCACTTCATTGACTTCGTTTATGTATTCCTGCTAATGTTAATAAGCAAAATGGAGCAATGTGCAGTATTGGTCAACATTATTTCAATAATCTCCTCCAATTTTCCATTGTTTCTACTTTCATCAATACAGGCAACAGAAGAAGACAAGACAAACTTCTTCCTGTTTGGCGTTCTGTGTGGATTGGCCCTGTACAACCAGAGTATCATACACTTACCGTTTCCGCTGGCTCTGTTCAAGAAGCTGCTCGATATAGAGCCGACTCTAGAGGACATGATGGAATTCAGCCCATCGGTTGGAAAGTCAGTATTCATCTACATATACTGTCCAATAAGCAAATTAACATTTCTTTTATTATAACTCATTTTTTTTCTTTTTTTAAGGAGCCTGCAGGAAACCTTGAACTACAAAGATGAAGACCTAAAAGACCTGGACTTTTTGGTTGGTATTTTATTTTTTTAAAAGCAGATGATGTGTCTTGTCTGTCTTTCTTACAGTATTGAAAAGGTTTTGCAGTGATTGTTTTATCATAAACATCAAATGTTTGTTTTATTCTGCACTTTTATACCCTTTCAATGGCTCTTTCGGTCTTGTTTTTTTTTTTTTTTTAAATATATATTCTTTTATAGCCTTTTAATATTTTTAGACCTCTTTTATCATGTATTGTGATTCTTCACGGCAGCTTTTATGTCTGTAGAACAAGGTACTGAGCTGAACCTGACCTGAATATTTGGGATTACTATCTATCTATCTATCTATCTATCTATCTATCTATCTATCTATCTATCTATCTATCTATCACTGATCAACAGATTAACTGGGATGGGTCAGAGGTTGACCTTGATCCCCCAAATCCTGAAAAGCCACTGACATGTCAAAATAAGTAAGACTTTAAAAAATATTTCAATCTAACTTTAGTACATGACCTGCTTAGATAAATGTTTGTTGAATTTAACCTTTAATCTGCTGAACAGGAAGGAGTTTGTGGATGCTTACGTGAATTATGCCTTCAACGCATCAGTGGACGGTGTGTTTCAGGAGTTTAAGCGAGGCTTCTTCCAGGTGTGCGACCAGGATCTGGTGAAGCTGTTTCGGCCAGAGGAGCTACGGCAAGTCCTGGTGGGCCAAGACGTCTATGACTGGGCAAAACTGAAACAGGTACTGTTGAAAAACACAAGTTTCTTTTGTTTTTCTCTGGAACTGATTAACTGCATCTTTAAATATTTGACTTTACTCTGTCAAACATTTTAACTTTTTTTTGTTGTTGCTGCCTAAATTAGAACACAGTGTGGGATCCTCGAATCAGCCACCATACCAGACAGATGTTTTGGGAGGTTTTTGATGAACTGACTGAAGAACAAAGGAAAGATTTTCTTTGTAAGTATTGTACCTGATGTATTTAGTTTATTTGCACACACATATAGATATAAAAAAGACAGAATGATTTTTTTAAAAAGTAGTTTAAACATTTGCGGGAGATGTCATCAGTCAAAAATGGTTTATCAAGAATCCTTCCCCGTTAAAATATCGGTAGTTACAAGTAGCATAATTCATCAAAGGTTGTAGACTAGGCACCAATACAAAACTGTTAGAAGTGTTCAATTTACAAAGAAGATTTAGTTTACAAGTCATGATGCATTACAGTAAAATCCATGAAGTGTTATAAGTCTTTGTTATATAATTAAAGACCTTTTTAGATGTTTTTGAATAAGGATAATGTTGATCGTAGTAATGGAAATAAGTGGTTCCAAAGAGATGGTCTTTTGTGTCTCAGTGAATGATTATTCAGGGAAGTCTAACAATACAGAAGATGAAAGTCTGTAGCGTCTTGTAGAAAATTAGTGAATGTCCAAGGAAAACTTTGTCAAAATGAGAAAAAAATACAAAGTGCTTTTATATCCATAAGTAAGGTGTGCATATTTACATAAATATACAAATCTGGTAAATGTTATATAATATGCAAGGAGCGGATGAGTCGCAAGAACGCAGCATCATTGCAGTAATTCTTTGGCAGACTACGTGGGCTATAAATAAATAAATAATAATAGTATCAAGATAGCTCTGTTTCCACCGTCTCAGTACATCAGCATGGACAGAAACACAGCAGTGCAACTTTAACACCTAAATGGAATGCAGCCATAACATCATTAGGTGCCTTAGCTTTGAAAGTCAAAACAATTATTTTTCAGAAGTTGTTCAAAAGAAAATATAATATAATCAAATAAATAAAATACAGCTGAGCAGATGATGCCAATGCACAAAAATGGAAATAAACGTTACTTGATCCTTTTTTTCCCTCCACGGGTGTTCTTCAGGGTTCCTCACTGGTTTTAGGAGAGTTCCTATTCTCGGCATGGACCAGGTCCAGATGGACGTTCAAATTCCCCAAATCCAGAGTGCTAAGCACTACGATCAGCACTTCCCTGAGTCTCTGACATGTCACTCTATTCTGTACCTGCCCTTATACTCATCCAAGGAGATCATGCGAGAGAGGCTGACGGAGGCTCTGATAACAGAAAGGGGATTCCAGATGTGATGGTGGAGCCACATCTGCTGAGCAGGAGCGAGTCTCTGTGCTGGCTGGGGAAGGGTGGGCCAGATTTTATTTTAGTAACCTAAGCATTAAATGAAGATCACTAAATTCACAAGACTTGACAATGTAAGTGTTTTTAATAAGGGTGACCAAAGAACAGCCATTCCTCCTTAGCAATACTACGGTGTAGCAGCATATCAGAAGGCACTTTACAATTGTATTCACTTTTTTTTGTTGTTGTTGAAAATATACTATATTTAAACTGATAAGTTAAGATATTTGTGTTTAATACATTTTCTGAGGAACAATGTCTAATTTTAAGTGATTTTCTTGCATCAAGTTGAACTAAACAAAAAAGTGCATGTGCTATTTGATTAGCTGCCTTGCTAAATCTAATGCGCAATACAAAATTATCAAGTGTTGTATCTTTGTGAAGGTTATTGATGTTCTGGCTGATTATGTATCAGAGAAGTGCCACACTGTAATGTAATTACAGGTGAGAAAATTCTCAACTCTATTTAAGTAATTTATGTTGCACTATATTCCTAACCAGGGGCTTTTTTTAATTTGTTTTGTCATACCCGTTGTGTATTTTGCTTTTACATAATTCTCATGCAAAAAAAAATCAGAAAGAGCTCAGAGTAAAAACTTAAAAAACGTTGGTTTGAAAAATGTTTTAACAATAAAGTATATTTACATATTCCTCTATTGATGATTTGTGGAAATATGCAGGTTTGCCTTTTCCCTGAGATGCACTGAGAGTTCAACCTGCATCTGTTTGGAGGTTGCACTCAGTGTCTTGGAAGTTTCCTTGAAACCATTTAACATGAGTATTATGTGCTTAACTCAAACACAGATTTGATTATTGGTAAATGGTACGGTAAAAATGAACATAGCCAAGTTTTCTCTTATACACCACAGACTGCATAGATATACTTACAGTTTCTGGTATGCACAAGCATAAAACTTTTTACATTGAAATCATATCTGTATTATTGAATTGAGCAGATGGCCAAAAAACTATAATAAATCAAATGCAAGTTTTAGAAAACTTGAAAGGGTGTTCAAAAATCTGAAACAAACCACAAAATAGCAAAATTGGACTAGTCTACTGAAAAAAAGTAAAGAGACACCCCCTTGGTTAACACCACCAGGTGACATGCAGTGTGTTTTAGGTAACACTTTGTTTGGATAGTCTATCTACATAGGCCTATAGTTTATAAATTATCTGTAACATTTCATTATCTTGTGATTTGAAATTCACAATTCAACTTTTTATACTGTAGATGTTTAACATATTAGAGTAGGCTATATGTGACAATTCATAAACATTCCCACATATTATTATAATAATTTAGCTGAAGTTACACTACTGACTTAATGTAGGTTGAGTCAATAGTTCAACTCAGTTATTCTGAAAATGTGTGTTTGATTGTCACATACAGTCTACCGATAAGCAGCTATAGTGTGTGTCTTTTTGCCGTCTAACAGGTAGGTAGAATCAAGAGAGAAAGAAAAGAAGAGAAATGAAAATGACCACTAGATGTCCCCGTTATTCTGCTGGTTAGATGAAACAAAGAGCAGCTGGGATGAGATCATCCAGTGCAGACTTTTCAATATAACAGTGCTTCATCTCTAAAACCTACAGATAACAACAAAAAGACATTACAAATGCAGCCAGTTCAAGAATTTGAATACCAGTGTGAGGTGATGCTAAATTTGACATCAGGGTGAAATGATAGTCTACACACACAAAAACGTCCATTTAAGCCTACATGATGAGGTCACTAAATAATATTTGACACACTGTGGCTCCCAGTGGAGACATTACAGTCTCCTTATAGCACGGGAATACTATGTAAATTTTCCACACTCCAATTTCTAAGGGCAAATAGGGGTATGAATAGAAACTACTTTTCTTCTTTAGGTCCTCTGAGTCTTCTGCGTGAACTTTATTCCAAAAAAATAAAGTCATTATAACAGAAGCATCTCAGGAATGTAAGTGATTATGCGTGTTATGGCATAGCTCATTGTGCCTCCATGGTGCTGAGAAAAACACACACACATTAGTCAGTTATATAATTTCTTGGACTTCCGAAGTACTCATTCAGTCATTTTCCTCTCCACTGCGCGCGAGAGGCTCGCGGCCGCTGGCTGCTGCTGCTGCTGCTGAGCCGCGGGAGCGAGTTGGAATGCATTGACGTCAGAAGGAAGCTGGGACACACACGCGCGTATGTGCGCGCGCACACACGAGATGTTCCGTCCCACTCTGTCTCTCGTGTGTGTGTGTGTGTCTCTGCGGGGCGGGCGCGCGGTCACACAGCTCGAGACAGTGGAATGAATCGAGGCAGGCAGTGAGGAGAAAAGTATCTGCACACATGGACCGCAAACATGGAGTGTTATGAAAGGAGAGGAGAAGGCGGCGCTGTCATTTTCTACGACTGAATTCAGCGGTGACACCAAGTGTGAGTGACAGAGCACTGGAGGCTGAACGGCTCGCGGATATTTGCACAACAATGGTAAGTTGGCGCCGAGGTTACTGTGTTTTCATAGCCGCCTCCGTGGTCCGGCGGCGGCGTTGTGTTGTCCTGCGGCGCTGTCAGTGTTAGCGAGGTTGTTGGTAGCGTTTGTTTGGAGGTGTTGAGCAGCAGCCAGCAGGATGACTACATGCGTATGTGCCAACTCGGGACTGCAGTTGAGGCCAAGTGGAGAACAGCTGGCCTAAACACAAGTGTAGCAGCCTGTGGGCAAGATTACGCAGTGTTTTGGATCTGATAAAAGTGTGCTGCCGAGGATATCAGCGCGTATTAACACGGTGAGGCCTGCTGCTGTACACTTGGCCCAGTGTAGCTGTGAGGGGGGCTTTAAACATGTGGAGGAAAAGGCTGCTGTTGTCTTTAATGGGCAGAGTGATGCCACAGTGATATTGGTAAGTAAGTGAAGATGAGCTGTTGAAAGTTAAGGTTTCCACGGTCACGGAAAAGCCAGAAAAGTCATGGTGTTTCACAAGTAAATTTGCATGATTTACCTGCCTTTGCGAGCTTTCTTCAAAAAAAAAAAAAAATAAGTTTTTTTTTTTTTTTCTTAAGTAAAGCAGCGTCGAGTTGTTTTTGTCTGGATATTCTTTGGGCGATTTTTACATAACTTTTTGTTTTTTTTTAAAATGTCATCTTTTATCTTTGCGTTTTTTTCTGCAAGTTCTAAAGAAAATATATTTTTTGGTGATTTTTATTTAAATTTTTTAAAAGAAAACTATGAGTTTGGAAAGCATGTTCTCTGAAAACAGAAAAAACAGAAAAGAAAACTGAAAATTCATTTTTTCCGGTTTATTTTTTGAGTAAAACAGGTTTGGAGTGTATGTTTTCATTAAAAATCTACAAACTTTAACAGCTCATAATTACCAGAAACTGTAAAAACAGAAATTATTATTGTTTTTACATTTTCGACAGTCATCGGACACATCATTGGAGATGCTAAAATTATATTTGAATCTTATGTGTTTGAAAAATGCTTGGAGAATGTGGCAAGGAAAAAAAAAGGTCCTTGAAAAGCCATGGGAAAATTAAAAAATATTGTCCATGGAAATGTGTGGGAACTCTGGAGAGCTGACAGTGGTAAATGTATTGATTCATGGTAATGAAGATGATGAACTTGTTACCCTGAGGAAGATCTGATGATGACATCATTAGGTATAATGCCACCTTTTGACCCTCTTAGACAAACTAATGACACACAAATTCACGCTCTTGCAAACACACACACACACACACAACACACACGCACACACGTATACATACATTATGGTTTCCTGTTACATTATTGATTTGGCATGCCATTTGTGCTGGGTGGGTGTTATTTGAGATAGAGCCAAACAGCCCTTGAACATCACAGACAATAAAAGAATATTTCACCCTTTACTGCTCTCATTCAACTACAGTTTAACCCTTTGAAACCCGGATCAACATTACTTTTCTTGTGCTGCTTTTAGACACAGTTTTAAACGTTTTAACCCTGAGCAAATTGGATGACATGAGAAAAAAAGGCAATGAGCACCTTGGCAAGAAATGTTCCGCAAATTGCAAGAAATTAGTCAATGTAGAAAATTATTTTTTGAAAAGCCAGGGGAAAATGTCTAGAGGAAAGTATATTAAATTCATAATAATGACCAATTATCGTTTGAAATTATGTTACATAATCATTTTAATTGTAGGCACTTTTTCAGTTCATTTTCTTGTTTTTTCTTTTTTCTTTTTCACTTTTTACAGGTAAATTCATTGCACCTTTCACAAATTTCTTGCCAATTTTGGGGTCATTTATTTACTTTGCTCATTGCTTTCCTTCCATGTTTTTGCTCAGGTTGTTATACATTGCAAACTTAAAAAAGAAGTGAAATATAAATCCATTTCTGGTCAAGTGCATGAAGGGATGACGCATTAGCAGCAGCTGACCTCATCTGAGCCCTTTTCTCTTTGGGCCAATCGTCAGCGCTGTCATTTTGTCTCACTGTGTTGTCTTTTCTTTGTCCTGCCAGGCAGCTCCCCGTCAGTGAGGAACTTGGCCGCCCAGCACCCCCTCCTCCCTCCGTCCCTGACACCTTCACACAACTATTTTCCATCTCCTGTTTCCTTTAATCCCTCTCTTCATCTTCCTGAAAATCTCCAGTCCTCCCCTTGAAATCCTGTCTTTGTTCCAAACATGGACTCCTCTGGAGAAATATCCTCAGCCCAGGACGGACATCTCGACCCCAGGAGCAGCCCCGGTCGCTCCGATCTCAGCGGACTGTACCACCTGGGACGGACGTTGGGCAGGGGCCACTTTGCTGTGGTCAAACTGGCTCGTCATGTCAACACGGGGCAACTGGTCGCTGTCAAGATGATTGACAAGACAAAACTTGATGTTATGGCAACGAGCCATCTCTTACAGGAAGTGAGGTAATGATGCTGACTGTTACGAAAGACGGGGTTAGAAGAAAAGATAAAGTTTAAAAAAAGTTTTGAAATTTGTTCCCTTGGTCATGGAAAACCCTGGAAAATTCATGGATTATCACAATTACATTTCCCAGGCCTGGAAAAGTCATGGAAACATCATGGAATTTTGTTGTGTGTAAAGACGCTGTGTCTTCCATGAATAACACATGAAGTAACATAACTGCAAATTTATTTTTTGTAGCGGATCCTTAAAAAGTCTTAAAAGGCATTGATTTCATTAATGTTAAAATAAGGCCTTAATTGATATTAAAGTTACTTAAGTCAAACTTTTAAAAGTCTTAAACATGTTTAAAATGTTTAGACAAGGGAAACAGGATTCAGTGATTTATTTTTTTTATTTTTTGATGTTGCATTGTAAAATCTTAATTAGTAACGTATTTAAAGCAATAATAATTTGATGAATACTTCTTGTTTACATTGTGGAAATTATAAGGTAGTTGAATCCAGTGCACTGTGAGAAACAGAAAACTTGCCACCTAGGTATTTTGTAGTTCTAGCCAGATTTTTCACCGGACCAAAAACTGCCAAAATTGCCCTTAAAACTAAGTAAGAAGTGTTGGATAATTTTTTTTCTTCAGTTTTGGTTATTGTAAAAAGTCTTTAAAAAGTAAATCTAACTCGCTTTGCCATCCTGTATGTGTCTTCGTTTTCTCCTCATGTTCTGTCTTTCCCTTCATGTGTGCCAGCTAGCTGATATTATGATTAAATATTGTTTGATATCTTCAAAAAATACCCAGTAAGTGGGTCAAGAAAAAAAGTCATTATTGGTCCTGGAAAAGTCATGGAAAAGTTAAAAATGTATTTCTGAAATTTGTGTGAACCCCGTGTGCCTGAAAAACAACAGTGAAAGCACTTTAAAGTAGGGCTGCAACTATGAATCGATAAAATCGATTAAATTAGAATATTAGAAAAATATCCATTCGTTGCGCGCGCGATTATTACGTCATTCGCTGCGTCGCGGGACTGCTTACGTCACACGCAGCCGGTAGAAGCGGGTGTTTTGAAGAAGCATGGCGGAGGCAGAGAGGACGTTTCGTACGAAAACTTAAAAGTTTGGGAGCACCTCACGTTACGCAAAACAAGGAAGTGTGTTAGCTGCTACTTATGCAAAAGTGACGCGGCACGGCACGCGAGCACGACGGTTATGATGCAGCATCTGAAACGAAAGTGAGGAGGAGTTTAACGGCGGGTAAGTCTCGACAAAAAACGACGCTTGTTCAGTAAAGTAAGGACACGCAATGCTGTAAAAGCTGTCAACATTTAGTTTTTGAATTGTTGCATATTTGATTTTGTAGTTATTTATTATTTGATATTACTTTGACAGCTGAGGGATGTTCAACCGCCTGTTTATGCACATTTTTAACTTGTCAATGATAATTTGTTTTTGAACAAAGTGATGGGAGAAAAAAAGCTTATTTCGTTCCTTCTATTTTTTTTAAAAATCTGTTCATTTGGAAAAGTAAAATTGATTATCAAAATAATTGTTAGTTGCAGCCCTACTTTAAAGCTTTGTTTGGTCATATTTAATGGGATTTCATACAGACTGATTACTGTGTGTGATTTATCTGAATCCAAAAATTGAACGAAAAAATAATGCGCCTTTCTAGATTTTAAGGTGCCTTCCATGCGTCCACATTTAAAACTGTTAAAAGCTAATATTCTCAGTTTCCTTCATTACCCTGACAGTTAACTTATCTTCATTACTGAATATTTTCAGGTGCATGAGGCTGGTGCAGCATCCCAACGTGGTCCGCCTCTACGAGGTCATCGACACGCCTACCACCCTCTACCTGGTCATGGAGCTGGCTGAGGGGGGCGACCTCTATGACTACATCCTCCGCCACGAGGGAGGTGTGGCAGAAACCACTGCCAAACGTCACTTTGCCCAGATTGTGCGTGCTGTGGCGTACTGCCACCAGCTTCACGTGGTGCACCGGGACCTTAAACCAGAGAACGTGGTGTTCTTTCCCCAGCAGGGAGCGGTGAAGTTGACGGACTTCGGGTTCAGCAACTTATTCCAACCTGGGACGATGTTGGCCACCAGCTGCGGGTCGCTGGCGTACTCCGCTCCAGAGATTCTGCTGGGAGAAGAGTATGATGCTCCAGCTGTAGGTAAGAGAGAAAAAAATAATTATTTGGGGAATGTTAAAACTGAACTGTTGGTCTCAATCAGTGGTTCCCCAAAATGGGGGTCAGGACCCCACATGGGGTCTCTGTAGAAATCTTATGGCTCAAGATGATTACCAGAATAAAAAAGTAGAAAAACATAAAATAAACACTTGTGCTTCATCAAATTATATTTATTTTTTCATGCTTTCCTCTAAACAAAGCTTACTTTCTGCTGATTCGGGAGCCATTGGACAATTTTAGCCATGATGAATGATTTGTATGTTATGAAGACAAAAAAAAACAAAACGCTCTTTGGTTAACCCTTAAACACCTGGATCAACATCAGTTTTCTTGCGCTGCATTCAGATGCCTTTCACTAGCATTTAAACTTCTAAGAACCTGAGAAAATTGATTGTATTTCTTTTAAATAAACATGGGAAAAATATAATAAGCAACATGGCAAGATATGTTCTGCAATTGCAAAAAACAAATAAAATAATGAATGGTGACAAAAAAAATCTGAAAAATATTGGGGATGAATAATTAGATATTATCAAAAAATAAATAAATAAGTAAACAAGAGACATATGTCTAGAAAACTATATTTAGAATTCTCTTTTATTATATATCTAAAATAATATCATAGAAAAAGAAAAAAAATGTATGTGTATTTTTAGCACTTTCTTAAGGCCATTCTCTTCTCTTGTTTTTTACTTTCCTTTTTCGCTTATTTTCCAGTGATTTTCTTTGAACTTTTTACTAATTTCTTGCTTATTTTTGGGCCATTTCTTATCAAGCTTCTTGTTGCGCTCCTGTGTTTTTGAAAGAAAACAGGTCAAGATGCTCAAGTTTCAAGGGGTTAAGCTGGTGACAACAGGTAGAAACATGCAGCCAATTACAAGGGGCCACAAGCTTAAGAGGTTGTGAACCACTGGCCTAGATAAGCTAATATGTGTAGGTTGTAATTACACACTGCAGATACTGACATTACACTCGCGCGTACATTCAAATCATAGCCAGGAACTATATATAGCATCCTGGTCTGTTCTGAGACAAGCTTTTAAAATGTTTCTCTTGAAGAAATATGGACCAAAATCTAAAAAAAATCTTACTCAGCCATTTAGTGACTTTTCTGGAGCTTTCCATCATATGCCTCAATTATCATTGGATCCCATGTCAGATCAACATTTTTTTGGGGAATAGTAGATGTACAAATTTCCACTTTTTTCTGAGCACATCAAAGGGCTTGACCTCAGGTAGAGCAGTTGACAAAGAAGTCGTAATTTAAGGTCCATTTAGTAGCTGTTCTGGAGCTTTCAATCACACCACACTGTCAGCATAAGTTTAAGTCGTGCCATTTCCAAGGTCAAGAATTAAGACTAAAACAAAAACAAAACATTGAAAACATTACAAATATGCCATATTTAGCTGGAGATCTGCATTGTTTCTGATTGTGCCTGTTTGCATGTGTGTATTCATCACTTTCTGTGTGTGTGGGAGTGTTCTGCGGCCACATTCACCCCTTTGACCCCGTGTGTGTGTGTATCCCTGTCTATTTCTTATCTCTCAGTGTGTGTGTGTGTGTGTGTGTGTTCCTGCTCTGTATACCCCTCCATATGTATGTGCTTGTATTTGTTTGCGCTTGTGTGTATGTATAGATCTGTGTGTGCGTTTGTACGTGTGTATATCCATAAAGGATTAGTGTGTGTATCTGGGTCAGTCTAAGCAAGCCAGCCTGTCGTGAGCCAAGCGGGCACGTTCTGCAGTGGAACCAAACACTGCAGCTCACCACTGGTCTCTCACACTGCAGAGCAAGCATTTGTGTGTGTGTGTGTGTGTGTGTGTGTGTGTGTGTGTGTGTGTGTGTGTGTGTGTGTGTGTGTGTAAAAGACAGAGACAAATGGCAGAAAGAGAAAGTGCCATGCATCAGTGTTTAGCCATAGTAGCGAGGTTGGTCTGCACAGCTGGGATCTGTGTGACTTTAGAGGTGAGGCCGGTCGATAGACTGTAGGATTTGACATTATAGGAACAGACAAAAAACTGAGGGATTTGGTCCCATGTCTCCTGGGGGTGGGGGGGCGCACAGCATGTTTTTATCTTCTAAGCTGGACTAGGACAGATTTTGGCAGAGTGTGGGCGCTATTTATTCTGGTGACTACAAATGCATCTGCACTGAATACAAATGCATCCTAACTGCAATTAGGAGGTGTTCTTGTGGAAGGACATCTACAGCATTTGTTTCACCGCCTATGGCAAGGATGAGCTGCAACTGTGTCAAAACTAGTGAATATGTTATTTAACAGACTAAAGGTCTTAGTTTTCTTTTTCTCATATCATCTTGTGTTGTTGTCTGCTCATAATACAAAGGACACACTGATTTGTCGGGCGAATATCGTCTTGTATTCGCCTTGTTGACTGCAGTGAGCCTATCAGCAAATGATATGACATTCACAGATGGTAGTGGCTGATGTTTTTCTGTTGTGTCACATCGGTTTTGCGCAGGCTGAAAAAGCCTTCAGTAAAAAAAGGACACAGTAAACACTAAACACTAAACACTAAAGTTTTTGGCTTCATGCAACACTGAGAAACTTAGTAGAAATGAACTGGGCCCCACCTCCAATATTGTATTCAGTTCTCTTTATAAATCCATGAGTTGCATTGAGTTTCAATATGATGTGTTGAAGCTCTATTTAGTGAAAAAAAAAACAGTGAGAATCTGGAATAAATAGTTGTTTAAGGAGAAATTTGTTGGTGTTTCCACAGCAAATTAAAATGGATATTAGAGCGGGAATTTTACTAACATTTATAGTAAAAAGGCTTTTGAAGCAATTATTTTATTTTAAATGTATTGTTTCACATAAAAGAAGGTTTTGTATAATTATGTAAAGATAGTGTAATTAAAGAGTGTAAAACAGTTCAGTTCCTTTTTTCATTGGCACAAAAGTGGGAATAAATAACAACATCAATAAAATTAACAACAAAATATTGCTATTGACCCAAAATGTACAATCATTGCATCCCTATATGATACAAATAATACAAATTTTCTTCGTTAACCAAGGGCCTGACAGGGTGTGGTTATGAAGATCCCCGGCTCACATGTCCGTATCATGAGCACTTATGTGTTGCGTTAGTTCCTTTTTTCATGTTAGTTCCTGTTTTTAAAAGTGTCCATGTGAAGGGCGTTCATTTAAATCTATCTCTGTGTGTGTGTGTGTGTGTGTGTGTGTGTGTGTGTGTGTGTGTGTGTGTGTGTGTGTGTGTGTGTGCGTGCGCGCACAGCTATTATTACATCCTCTAAGACAGTTTCCTGCTTCACCTCAACTCAAGTGCACTTTTCAGTTCTGTTTTAACATGATTCAACCTGTGGATATCACCATTACATCATCACTGTTAGAAATGCACACTTCCATCATCACCCACCCACACACCCATAAATATATGTATGTGTGTGTGATAATCCTGAGCTGCACAGGGGAAGAGATGTCCCTTAGTGATCTCAGCTTAGTAAGGTGACTCATAAAGCCGTCTCTATCCACACACACACACACACACACACACACACACACACACACACACACACACACATACTTAGACTGTTCTGTGCGTCTCTTTGATATTTCTGTGAATAAACAGACTGCTTTTAAATTCACTGTGGTTCATTCAGTGCTGGGAGTCTTTGCAGTATATGTGTGCACTGTTTGAGGACATGGTGCATGATGTGTTTGATGATAGTCATATGATGTGGAGGAGAGACAGCGTTTAACAAAGATAAACACTGCTGACAGTTACGTAACGGCCTCCCATTACTGTGTGCACGCATGTGTGTACACTGTTTGAGGTCTAAGTGTTCATGTGATGCTTCATGTTAGGTTCACAGACTTAAAGTCGGTCGTCACCGCTGGTGCATCACACGCTTGCCTGCTAATGATAAACGTTTGTCCTCTTTCTTGGTCAAATTGTCTTTTTGTCATCGTGATCAGCACTAAATATTTGGACAGAACAGGGTCAGCCTCTTTTGTCATTTGTCAAGTAGAAGACTGCAAATTATAGTTGGTATGTGTGTGAATGTGCTTTGCCTAAATCAATCTTAATATGACAAAATCTGGTGAGTTATGACGGGGAAGCTGTTGACAAAGGAAGAAGTGAGGAAGATATGTTCTTAGCAAGAGGAAGCGCTGCATTTAGCACATCCTGAAAGCCTCTCTGGGTGTCAGCCACACACCCAGAGAGGCAACACACACGTTATTTATGCTACGAGGTGTAAAAATAGTTAAACATGGTTATAATGGAAAGATTCGCCCATAAGTGTTTCAACCTTGTTATGAAAAGCAGCCTGACGGTGACATACTTTGCTATTTTCTGGTATTTTTTTGATGTGGTCCAGTTGTCTAATAAACTTGGATAATTGAGCCAAGTAGACGGTTAATTTATTTTCAGTGCAGCACATATTAAGTTTTATTGGAGAAAAGGCTGCTCTCTATAATAGCAGAATTTGGTGTCAGTCCTTTATGAGCATTTACAAGATGAGGAAGATGAATGAAAATACGTCAGACAGGGTAATAAAGTCTGAGGTCAAGTTGACTAAGAGCTCTCTGATGTGCTGTCCAGTCTCCACAAAGTGTGATGCATTGAACCACAGCACAAAGTTTCATTTAGAATAATCACTTTACATGCCGCCTCTTTGGCTGGATGCAACATCATATATGCCACTCATCTCTCTGCTCCAGGGTGGAGGGTGAAGGTTGCTATTGCCCAGCTCGGAGCAACACATGGAAAGCCCCCTATAAAACACCATTTAGATCAAAGGATAGTTGGATAACTGTTTTCCAGACAGAACCTCTTTGTCAGTGTTTTCATATCAACCTGAAGGCTGCTGGACTGTTTATTCTGCAAGGACTTTTCTAAAGCTTGCAAAGCCCAGAGCCAGCACGTCAGCAGCAGACGTGTTGGAAATATAACGGCGCAGACAACAAATCGTCTCTCTTAGCAACAGAATCCAAAAACAGTCACATCTCTTTGGGGGAAATTGCGCAAGACTAAACTTAGTCATTTAGGAACAGCATGTGAGTGAGTGTGTGCAAAGGTGCTCTTAAGAAACATTGACTTCCCTCCTCATTGGCTCCAACTACCAGAGTTCCCAGAGTTATGAAATTCCTGGAGAAGTTATGAAATAAAAACTGAGCTGAACTTACTGGCCTGGAAGTGGTTTGGAATTTACAGATTTTTTTTTTAAAAGTTTTGAATCTGCATTGTTTTGGCTTCTGTTTAAAATATCTTCATGAAAATCCCCAAACGTGTCTAACATTACGTGAAATATGTTCTGCGATGTGTGTTTGTTGATTGGATTTTCATTTTTCTTTATCTTATTTTATACACTAAAATTTTATACACTAAACTCAAGGCTCAGCCTTGATTTTTTGAATCTTTCAAGTTTATAAAAATTTGTTTTTTCATATTTTCCAGAATTGTCACTATATCCACACAGTAGTACACGAGGCAGACTATCCAATGGCATTTGTAAGAAATTGGCCGATCAGAGCAGAGAAATATCTAACGCTGTCTATCATGTCAATCACGGCTTGTGAACTGGGGCCAAATTGTCAAACCAGTCAGCGCTGATCAATTATGAGTCAGGATCTGTTACTGCATTGCTTATTTTTTGCATAAAATGTTTTCAGAAACATATTTTAGTGTACTGCTCAGCTTTAAAATGCGAAATATTGAGGACCTGCAGCAATGGTGGAAGCAACCAAACCAAAAACTAAGCAAAGCCCACAATCCACGGCAAACTCTCATTTTACAGCTTAACAGTTCACCAAAATATGTTTCTGAAAACATTTGAAGTGAGAAATATTCAATGCAAAAACAGAAGCAGTTGATTCTTGCAAATGCCATTAGAGGCACTGTGAGGAGGACAAGGAGGATTATTTTTCTCACAGATTATCTGTCTCGTGTACTACTGTGTGGATATCGTGACAGTTTCAGCAAATTTGACTTAAAAAAATTAAATAAAAGTTACCTTAGGTATCTTTAACAGAAAAGTACTTTTAATTCATATTTCGTTTCACACCATCTTTTACTCTGTGTAAACCCATGTTGCTTTCAGTTAGTGCATAACACAACCTGGCTGTTTTTTAAAATCTGTCATAAATCAAATCTTAGGGTTAGTGTTGCCGTTTTTTTAAAGGGTACAAATATTTGAAGAACATGTAACATGTCTTACATTATCCATGAAGCTCAGCTGATTCTCAGGAAGTAATGCAATGTTAGACAGATCAGAGTGGGATTTCTACTTGAGCTATTATAATGTCACTCGAAGGTGAAAAATGACTATTATTTCTGCTTTCCTATTAAGGAAAGAAAAATGCACCTCTGCTCTGTACATAATAATCTGTCTCCCGGCTTTATCAAGACCAACATGTCTGATTCAGGAGATAATATTATCAGAATAATGAGATTTGTCAAGAACATAAGAAAAGTAGCTTCATAATTGTTCCAGTGTACATGATAAAATACATTCATCAATAACTGATGACCTGAATGCATCATTTCATAAGTTACTGCCATGCAATGCATGCTGGGATACTTCAGTTTTATCCTCCAAATGTGGGCAAAAACGGGCTGCATTCTTTGTCTGCACTGGGACGTCCCTTTGAGACGGGCCTGACTTTGTTGACCCTTTATGACGTATTTAGTCCTTAAATGTGGACTCTGTGGGTCAGTGCCTAAAATGGGTCATAGCCAATCACGTAACCAGGATCGTTCAATCTGCTGATGAACTCTGTGCACAAAGTTTTGCAACTCAACATCTGGTTTGTACAGTGTGTGCGTGTGCGTGTGTGTACGCTGAGTTGATGTTTGTACTGTCAGCAGGCCACTAATGCGTGGTGAGAAAGTGCGATATTCCCCAGCGAGCAGAGAAAAGTACACTCCCAGCACTCAGTGGCTTCTCCTCCCTGTTGCATAACACTTCTCTAGACAGAATGAGCGTGCCTGTGAGCATGCACATAGGCGTGCACGCTCACGTGCACGTAAGCATACATTGTATGGCGATGACTGAGGGCTGTTGTTTGGACCATCATGAGTATAATGTGGGACAATGGCTGATGTTTATCACACATGGGACTGGTACGTGAGAATCTGTGGGTAGATACAGATCTGAATGAAAGTCAGTGTTTCTATTGTGTCCTGTCTGTGTGATCTGCTTATGATATTACAGCGAAAACATTTATGTCCAAAGGCAAGTCTCTGACAACACCTGGCTCTTTTTTGAGTTTTTATTTTTTTTATTTTGCTATGACTATGTATTGTTGCTTATTAATCTTGTTCTAAAATGTTCTGCAGATAGTAGGCCTACAGTTAAAGGCAATGATTATCTGAATCCGGGACGTTTTTTTGGCAAGTTAGTATGAAAGTTAAAATAAACAGACACCTGGCTTGTAAAAAGTGACCGGGCATTTAATTGAGAGAGGCTAATATTTGAAGTTTTACAGTAATTAAGTCTGGACTAGAGTATTGGACTGACTGAAGGACTGAACAGCATTGCTATCCATATAGCTACAGTGCTACATGGCTAATAAATAACACAACAACGTGCTGTTGCTTATTGTGGTTAGTTAAACATCACTGATACATTCAGTATTAAAAATGCTTGCCCACTGCAAACTTAGTTGTTTTAAAATCGTATTTGTTCCTACCTCTATGAAACTTTTAAACAATACTGCTTAAGGCTGCAGGGATTGTGCAATGATTTCATGATGTTTTACCACTGAGTGTGTGTAATGTGTGTCGCGCAATGTATGTGCAATATTTTGTATGTGCAGTTGGATTATGTGCTATTTATTGGTGTGACTAGGAAGAGCGAGTGCTGCTTTGTTCATATGTAATTTGTGTTATTGTAAATGTGAAGGCATTTATGTGCGTAGCATCTGAGGCCAAGACAAATTTCTCGACAGGGACAATAAAAGTATATCGTATCTTATCCAATCGTATCGTATCGTAAAGTTAAAAATCCCTGAGTATAACAGAGAAACAGCCAGAAGAGAAAACAGAAATATGTGAAGAAGCATGAAAATTATTAGTCATTTTGAGTAGAGATGTCGTGAGACATCATTACACCACATTTTTGAAAATGACTGCGCTACTGTGTTTTAATCTAAGAGTGCTCCCTGTATAACTCTACGATGACAAAACTGATGACAAATTAAGGAAGCAAAAATGGGGGAAAGACCAGGGTCAAAAATAACTCATTATCCTTCAACTGACTCATCAAAACAAAGTGATATCAGCAAAAGCTGCATTTATTCGGTACCTGATCTGGCTTTTTTTTTCTTGTGTTACATCAGAGCCAACACACAGTGTGAACAGCATGTGCAGTGTTCCCTTTTTCCAGTGTTTGGTGGAAACACAAAAAGAGACAGAAAAAAAGGGGCAAGATCATTCTCAGAATAGCACAACACCACAACAAGCCCTCTGTTTGTTATGGCCCTCAGCCCTCAGCTCTCTTTCCCATGCTTGTGTGTGTGTGTTTCCTTGAACCGGTTGCCACAGTGTTCTCGCCCAGTTCAGGCTGTTCTGAGTTTGCATGGACCTCCTCTCACTGCGTCTCCGCAGAGAGGGAGGGGGGAGAGGAGGAAGGAAAGGGAGGGACGGGAAAGAACACACTGTCAGCAATGTCGGTTTCTCTGTGCGTGTGGGTCCGTCCGTGCGTGTGTGTTTGTCAGCATCTGTGTATCTGAGTCGCGGGTCAAGAGCGCCAAGCCCAGCCGTCTGCAGCTTAGGCTTCGAAATTTACACACGTAAACCCGGTCATCCTGCTGCTACTCATGCACTTCTCTCCCACATTTTTCCACTTCATTGAGAAATAACCTAAAGTAACCTGATGGACCACTCGGCAGGAACACCACCATGTTTCTCACCCTGACCTCTGACCTCTCTGTGGAGGACGTGAAGGAGGCAAAAGGAGATAGTTGAGAAGAGTTGATCCTTATAAGTGGATTTTCAGGACAGAATCAAATGTTCACCTCATCTGTGTGCGGCTTTACAAAATAACTGCAGGGGTGTTTTCAAGCCATTTCAAAAGGGACATTTATTTTTAAATATCCCCAATGAAGCTCACAGATTTCTAAATATGATCTGATAGCAGAGGGATTGTGGGTTTTTTTAAGGGCTGACATGATTTGCTATTTAAGGCTAATTTTGTGCTCTGTGTGTGTGTGTGTGTGTGTGTGTGTGTGTGTTCCAGATATCTGGTCTCTCGGGGTGATCCTGTACATGTTGGTGTGTGGAGTCCCTCCCTTCCAGGAAACCAACGACAGTGAGACTCTGGTCATGATCCTGGACTGTCGCTACTGCGTCCCCGAACATGTTTCAGAAGACTGCAGAGAGTGAGTACTGATGACTGACACCAGCGTTAGACCATAGTAGATTAAAGGGATATTTCACCAATTTTCAATCAGCTTTGTATCAAAACAATGCGGGTAGTATGTAGGGGTGGGGACTGAAACCTAGTTCTGTATAGGACCAGGTTCTGCTTTTATCAAAACCCGAAAATCAATAACGTTTGAACTAATCGATACTGCTATCGAGACCCGTGGATTCTTTAATGCAACATTATATCTCGAGTTGAGTCACGTCATTAAAATCCATCACTGGTCCACTATCATTGATTGTGCATTGAATTAAACGTTAATGCAGTACTTTTGACTCTATTCGGGTTAAAAGAAAAACCCTTTCAACTCCGTCAGTTTTTGCGGCACAGTCTTCATCATCATTCACTCAGCGCAGCAGTGGGAAGCACTCCCAAACTTTGAAGCAAGTCCTGCCACTTTAAAATAGTAATCCAATGTTGAAATAGAGTTGACATTATCTGGATAAGAGCTAGTTAGCTAAATACACGAGGCTGCATAAGGTTTCATTGGGATGTGTTTAAGGTCGGCTCAGTAAAATGACTTTAAGGCAAAGGTAAATAAAATGTCATCGTGATGTGTTCAAATGTAACATCAATAAAAAGAAAATTCTGTTTTTCGTGAGAACTTGAATAATACAGTTGTATGAGTGAGAAATATTATTTTCACAGCAACATAAAATGGACAGTAGAGACTGAATTACCACCTGTTTATCGTCCTTTCTTGAGCTCTAATAATCTGATAATACATAATTAAAACTACTGATGCAAAGATTATTCAAAGTAAATATTTAAATTAAAATAGTTTTTTCAAAAAAAGTTGCCTCGTCTTGCCACCAAATAATGGAAAAGTATCGATAAAGACTCCGATCGTTGAGAAGTTTCAATAATGATGTCAATAAAAATGAACATACCCCATCCCTAGTTTTGCTGGCTCTCGGTGCTGTTGCTCGAAGTATGGTCTGTACTTCGCATTTTCTAATGGCCCGCCAATCATGCCGCCATCACACACACACACACAGAGTATACTCTGTCTTTCAAACTCAGACCGATCACAGTGAACGGTGAAACAGTGAAACTAGGCAGTGCTGATCGAATATAGATCAAGATTCTGTTACCTCACTGCCGATTTCTGCCTAAAATGTTTTCAGAAATGTACTTTAATGCCCCGTGATCAAATACCAACCAAGATTCTGTTAGTTAGTTGCATATTTCTCACCTTAAATGTTGTCAGAAACCTGTTTTAGCGTGCATGCAAATGCAGTCTGGTATTTGAGGGTTTTCTACCTTTTGAGCAAAAGCCAATGCCACAGTCCTTTTCTCTGATTTCTGTTGCCGTGCAGCACTAATTTCAAAAGTATTTACATCTTTCTTCTGCAGAGACATCCAATTTTTTTGTGCGGACTCCCTTTATATCTGTGAAATACTTCTTTAAGGTCCATGTATGATCATAGCTTCAGAAAAAGAGTTATATATAAAATATTGTATCATCTTTGTAGTTTTAATTTCCTGTGAATTGAATCTTCATTAAAGGCTTATTCTGCTCTTGGTGTTTTTTTGCTGTGGACTAGATGTGGTGGGTCACTCTATCTTAAGAAGCTACTGACCGTAAAATCATCTCATTAGCGTGCGTTTCAGTGGATAATGTTAGTGTCCCAGTTATCTCCGAGGTTTCTTCACCCTGCTGCAAATTTAGTTTTTCCTTAAAACGGTGATCTCCGTCTGACAGGGTTCATACAAGGAGCTTAAAGTGTTTGAATAAGAACTGAAGTCCTAGAGTACCTTGAAATCCAGACCTTTTTTAAATTTGTGCTTGGAAAAGCATTTGAATGTTATTAAGAGGAGAACAAAATTATTAATTATTTGATGAAATGTAGTAGATCAGTCTTTCCCAGTTGGTGTGTCGTGGTGTAAAAGAAATCACTTTATTTTAACGCATAGACTTACAGACTTTGTTTAAGGCTGTTTTTTTTCCTGTCCTATTCTATTAGTCCTATTTACTGACAGATTTTTAAGTAATTGCACTTTGTTCTTGAAATACGTCTTATTTCAGTGTGCTCTGAGCCCACATGTTCACATTTGTTGAAATAATATTGAATACGTGGTATCTCAGGTGTGGACCTTGAATTAATGCCTGAGGCCCGGTATACACAATGCGATTTTGGGCGATCCCAGATAAAATATGACCATTGGAAAAGGAACGTGGCGATATCTTTGGTCGTACGTTGGTCCTACATCACACAGTGAGAGATGGCCGTCGTTATAGTGTTGTGATCAAAGACAGCCTGGGATAAAATTTAGGATGACCATCTCACTGTGTGTCTGCTGTTACAGCCTACGTCTGCTAACCAACCAGCAGAAATGCAGCATGAAATGATGCACTGATTAGCGCAACTAGTGAATGCTAAATGCGAGTAGATGCTTAAAAATACCTCTATCTCTCGTTGCAAAACCGGCATGCCAACTTGGTCTCTTTTCTCCAGCCACGACTGCGTTCACATTCTCTTCCTCTTCATCAGACTTTTTCGACACACAGAAATGCCATTGTAGCGAGGCCTCGATTCATCTTTGTTTTCATTTTTCTCTCATCAATACAAAGGCGTAAATGGATGACAGGCTGATAACGTTTTCTTCTTGCACGTTGATGTCGATGGACGTAGTTCGTAGCCTGCAGTTCAGGAGGTGTTGTCATTGTAGAGTCTGCATACGGCAAACTTGATGTCAGACCCAAGTTTATTAAGATTCATGCCGCACCGTGTAGCTGCACAAAACATTAAGATTGCAAAAATCTCACAGTCTGCAGGAGGCTTTGAGAGAGATGTGGGCCCTGTGGCTTGACCAGTTGAGAACCATTGTGGTTTTAAACTAGAAAGCCAATAACAGCTGTGGTTTCAGTTTTTGCCAATGTCCTTTGAGTGTCAATCGGTTGGTAAACACCAGTAAATAGTTGCCACCAGGATATTTTGCGAGTCTGCCAACAGTCACACTGGAGCGGCATCAGCCGTCAGCATGTGTTTTGAGCTTAAATTTGGCAGTACGCAAATGTTAAAGCAATAGTTAATCAATAAAATGCTGATTTTAGGCCTTGGTAGCATGTTTGCTCCATTTACGAATGTGCACAATTTTCTTGCAACAGATGGTTGTGCAGATAACAATTTCATCCCTAAAGTGCGTGAAAGTCTTGACCTGCCTCCTTTCTGTGCGAAACACTTTCTTTGGCTTTTAACAGTGAGCGTTATCTCATGTTCATCTAATACTGTTGTTTTACTCTTGTTTCAGTCCTGTCAGCGCGCACACACCTGGAACAAAACACAACTCACATGTGCTCGTGTGTCTTCTCACTTCACCTTCACTCCTCACACCTCCAACCAAAACACACACTCTGTCCTCTGCTCAGTGGACCGCAGGGTAAACATCAGTACAGTTTGATCTGCTGCTGCAGCTTTGCAGAGCGAACGGTCTTCCAGAAATTTTCACTAACTCACCATTGACTTTTCAGAGGAATAATCAATCAGAGGAAGTAAATGGTTGGCAGGACATTAAAAGCAAATGAAAATTCGGATCCAAGCTCAAAATGCACTGATCCCTTTTTCATTTGCTTTTAAACTCCAGCAGCCACATACACGTTTCTAGGTTTTCAGTGCATTTGTAGGATTTTAAGATGTTTTTCAGGATTTTAGTTGGTTTCGAGGATTTCAGGATGTTTTCAGTATTTAAAGATGTTTCTTGAATTTACGGACGTTTCTAGGATATTAGGACATTTCCAGGATTTTAAGATGTATTTAGGATTTCAGGACATTTGGGACGTGGTTAGGATTTTAGGTTGTCACACGGATTTTCAGACATTTCTAGGATTTTAGGACTGTAGGGACTTAGACAGGACCTCTTTTGGGGGGTGTGGGGATCCTCCACTGGTACTTTTTTTTAACAAACAAGCTCTATTTTGATGCTGTTTTATGCACTCTGGCACCTTGTAGATACTAAAAGTACAAAACCAGTTTCCCGTGTGAACCACGTTATTTTTATAGTGAACTGGAAAATGGTTGGGTCTCCGCCCGGCACCCTATCAGGGGCCAGATTGAATGTCACTGTTTAAAATGGTATGAAATTGTCTGTAAGCAGGGCTTTTGGTTTAATTTATTTATTTTGTATCTAATTGTAGGATTCAGTCAGTCAGAAAGCTCGATGATTCATAATGGGCAAGTGTCAGTTTTTGTACGATTGAGAGGTGGACTAACATTCTTATTTTGGTCTTTTAATTGGATTGGCTCTGTTGACAACCACAAAAAATAGAGCAAAACCAACCGTATCCTTTAAATATGAGCATATATACAGCCACAATGGGGAAATCAGCTATGTAAACACATAGCAACAACACTGAAACATAACCAAATGTGTTAATTATGTAACAGTGGTTAGTGTGGTACATATTGCATCAGAACTACAGGTTGCATGTGTGTAACAACCGCTGTATCTGCATGCAGATCTTTCTCTGAAAGATCGCTGAATGAACGCCTGATACACAGATTTCCTGTTCTGTAGAAGGCAACAGGCAGAAATCCCCTCAACAAGTGTTTTGTTAGATTATCTGCTGCTGCAAACACATCCTGGTACATCTGAACCACCACTTGTCATATGACTTAGCCTGCAGCCACATGATAGTGTATTTGATTACAGAAAAGAGCAGAACAACCTCCTGGACATTCAATTTATACAGGTTTCAAGCTATTTTTTAGGATCTGTGTAGAAGACTCGAGGTCAGATCGTAATCTGATCATTTCAGTTGCTGTGTTGGCTGATAATCCATGAAACAATAAACCTTTCTGTGTTTTCCAATCAGTCTGATCTCCAGGATGCTCCAGAAGGACCCGTCTCGCCGCGCGTCCCTCGAGGAGATCGAGGCCCATCGCTGGCTGCAGGGCCTTGATGACGCCCTGCTCAGCCCAGAGGCCCCACCACACTGGCTGTCAGGGGCCCTCTCTCCCAGCTCTCCCCGCTCAGGAGTACCTGAGTGTGGGGACCTGCTCGCTGCGAGGCCCCCATCTCAGCAAGCTTTCCCTGGCCCCTGGCAGCCCAGCCTCAGCTTCACCCTCCGTCCACCTCCAGCTGAGGAGCCTCCAGCCGCTAAGAACCTTCCCGCACTGCAGCAGATCTGTGAGGAAGACGAAGAGGAAGAAGAAGAAGAAGAAGAGGAAGAGGAGGAAGAGGAGGAGGGCAGTTTGGCAAAAGAGCGTGACGTTTTGGCTGCTTTGTCAGTAGCAGAGCAAGAAAAAGAAGCAGAAGAGATCCTCGATGGTGCCGATGGTCAAGAGAGCATGGAAGAGGAGCAAAAAGAAGGATTAGGAAGCTTAGTTGAGATAATGGAGGAGGAAGAGGAGGAGCAAGAAGAGATGGAATTAGATAGAGAAGACAGTGGGTGCGTCATTTCAGACCAGCCAGTCAGTCACGGAGACAAGCCGGTTTGTAAGACACCTGAAGTCCCACCTTCGTCTCTGTCTGGTTTGGTGGTGCCTTGCTGTCAGGGGCAGCCGGACTCCACGAGTCCGGAAGAAGGACAGGACGACGAGAGGGAACCAAACAACAACAACAACAAACCTCCTCCTCTCCTCCCCGAGCCCTCCGCACCCTCTTTTCCTGCCGCCTCCTCCGGACTCATCCTGAATGAGAAAGAGGCCAGAAAAACGCAAAGAGAATCAGAACAAGATGAGAAAGCAGAGGAGGGCGGAAGAGATGACCTCTTGACAGACAGATCTCAACCCCATAATGCACCAGGGGCCCGAGACGAAGCCGCTCCGAGGATGGAGCAGGGCAAACGACACAGCATAAAGCTACGTGAGAGACTCTTTCAGTTCCCTCTGTGCGAGAAAGCTCTGGCCTTCAACATACCGGCACACAACAAGCCCAAGATCCTGCCGCTGGCTCAGTACAACTGCTGCCATGTGCTATAAGTGAAACTGCGCTGCCTGTGACGTGCCGCTCGCTCGCTCTCAGACTGTTTAGCAGCGAGCGGTCGGCCGGCTGCAGAGCACACACTTTGTGAAGTGGCAAACCGCTGAGCTGCCTGCTGAGCCTTTCTGCTGCAGAGACCTGGAGGCCGGAGAGGAAAGGCCCTCAGCATGCAGACACTAGGGTAGGACGTGTACAGCTTCATACCTACAAGTTCTAGCGTTGTGCTCATGTAATAAACATCGTGTTAAGCTAGAGGTGGTGTACAGCACAGTAGTCAGACTTAGTAGAACCTCATGCATTTGCTGCTGATACAGAATTACAGTGATCTGTAGCTTAGGAACAATACTGGACCTACGAAGAACGACAGGCGCGATGGGTGCGACAGTTTTTATCAAATAAGCTATCGTCCGTTTTGTTTGTTTAAAAGGTGCCTACAGCGACGATATGGGTTTCGCACTGTACACGGCCATCGTGTCATTTTGGTTCTGACTGTAAAAAGAGTCAGAATGGTCGAGCGCGCAGTAGATCCATGATTTCATATTTTATAATACATAAATTAAACTTTGAACCAGCTTCTGCTACAGAGTAGCACTCGTTCCCTCTTCCCTTTGCACAACCTGCTTCTCTCATTGGTTTAAAAGCTCTTAATATAAGCTCTATTAAAGAAAGACTGAGACTGTTATGATATATGATATATATGATACTGTATAATATATGCCTCAGACTAAGATGATGATATGTTCTCTTAAACCTTTAAGTCTTGTCCTAACATACTGTATACTACTATTGATAGGATCATTGATTGGGATGCAGGTCTTCCATCGTCTTCTTTTTATTCATACCGAACAGTTTAACAGTCTTATTTTGGATGTGCGGCTATGAAGTTTTTTTTATAACGTGACAAAGATATTAATTCTCTGCAGAGATCCGTGACTTTGTGCATGTTAATACTGTTATTTATCAAATATACCTCCATGTGTCTTGGATCTGACAGGACATTGTTTCTCGTGTAACTGTAACTGAAAGATGAATTGCACACAGTACGACTACTATAGCTGGTAGCTTTCTACGAGCAGTATCTTTGGACTGATGAATAGATTTGTTGGTCCTTCAGACCGACTGATGTGATATGTTGTTGTGTAGCTGAGGAGTCCTGCCGTATGGTATTATTTTACCATGTAATGCCTCTGTGTGTTTCTCTATTTTCTCACACACACTGTAATTTTCCTGTTTTGAAGCTGAGATAAGAAGTGAAACATTTTTAAAGTTACAGAAGGCCAAAGCTGTATAATAAACTCCATTTTCCTCCTTTAGTTCAGCAAACAGATTCCTGTCAGTCACTGCACGGTGGATTATAAACGTGTGACCTGTATGGGACAGCCCCCACCTGCTGTATAAAAGGAGCAGATGTCACGTGAAATCAGATTATCGCTCACATTTCATCAGCCATAGAAGCATATAATCTTTGCAAAAGAGGGATAAAATCCCATTATCTGTCCCCGTGTGATTGCAGCCTGTCTCTTCTCAGTGTGTCTGTGTCTACTGACCTGCATTATAACTAGGACCACGTCTCTTTGGAGCCATGAACTTATTTTTCTGTATTTATTTATTAAAATATATTAAATCAACAGAGTGAATGTATGCAGTGTGCTGTTTTTACAGAGAAAAGGGACAAGGATGCTGTTTATACTCAACTTGCTTTGCCTTGGGGTTCTTTTGCAACATGATAGGAGTCCAGGGGCCAGTTAATAAACAAACAATAACATTTATTAGTAGACAATAATGAGTTGCCTGTTTTCAACATTTCAATGCTTGCTGTCCCCACTAATCTTTGCAAGAGATGAGATCAAGTCGCAACAAAAACTTGGGGGTCCAGGGTGTCTTCTTCACTGCAGTTTTTTGACATGTCAAACAAAATGTCTAAATACGACATGTTATAGCTTGTAGAGACCCAACATGGTATTGCACGTCAAAAAAGGCCATAAATGTCACAGTTTAGCATGTCAAAAAAATGTGAGAAAACGTCACCGTATAGTATGTCGAAAAAACTGTCAAATTTTGACACGAGATTTTTCGACATACTATACTATGCGGATTTCGGCCATTTTTTCGACATGCTATATTATGATGTTTTGGGCCCTTTTTTTTCGACGTGCAATACCATAGCGTGTCTCTACAGGCTATAATATGTTGTTTTATCAACTTTTTTGGACATGTCAAAATCTGATGTTTTCAACATACTATTATGTTATTTTTTACCATTTTTTTCGACATACTAAATTGTGAAGTTTTTTGGCCTTGACATGTCCAAAAAATGGCTAAAAAGTGAATATTATAGCATGTGTCATAGAATAGCATGTTAAAAAAAGAAAAAGGCCAAAAAAGGGCCAAAACATCATAATATAGAACGTCATAAAAATGCCCAAAACCCAAAGAGAATAGTATGTCAAAAAATCTCAAATTTTGTAATGTCCTAAAAATGGCTGAAAACCACATATTATAGCTAGAGGAGGTGCATCATAGTAAAGCATGTCCAAAAAAGGCCACAAAAGGCTGAAAATATGATAATATAGCACAGCAAAAAAAAAATTGCGGTTTTCAGCCATATGCTAAAGTGAAATTAAAATGCTAAAATAAATTATGATGTTTTTGCTCAACTGTGACACGTCTCTACAAGCTATTATATGCGGCTTTCAGCAATTTTTGGGACGTCAAATTTTTAGATTTCATGACATGCTGTACTGTGCGGTTTTTGGCAGTTTTGACATGCTAAATTATGACATTCACAGCCTTCTTATGACTTTGTACCCACTTTGTATACTATGACGCGTCTCTATAAGCTATAATGTGTCATTTTCAGCCATTTATATGATTTGATGATGATTTATATGAATTTGGCCTTTTTTCGACATTCTATTGCTTTGTTGGTTATTTATTTGACATGCTAAATTACCACGTCTTTGGCCTTTTTTGGCCTTTGTTCCCACATTGCATATTGTGACCGGTCTCTATCAGCTATAATATGTGGTTTTCAGCCATTTTTGGGGCATGTCAGGGGGTGTGTCAAAATTTGACATTTTTTGCCATACTATAGGATGTGATTTTTGGCCAATTTTTAGACATGCTAAATTATGACTTTTTTGGCCGTTTTTTTCGACTTTGTATGCTATGACGTGAATCTACATACTGCAATATGTTGTTTTCAGCCATCTTTGGGGCATGTAAAAATTTGACATTTTTCGCCATGAAAGTCAAACAAATCTCAAATTTTGACTTTTCCAACAAATGGCTGAAAACAGCTTATTATGGCTCGTAGATACGTGTTATAGCATAGCGTGTTGAAAAAAAGAGTCAAGAAATGCCAAAAACGTCATAATTTAGCATGTCAAAAAAATTGTCAAAAACCGCATAGTATAGTATGGCAAAAATCTCAAATTTTGACTTGTTTTAAAAAGGGCTGAAAACAGCTTATTATAGCTTGTGGATGTGCGTTATAGCATAGCATGTTGAAAAAAAGACTCAAAAAAGCCTAAAACATCATAATTTAGCATGTCAAAAAAATCGTCAAAAACCGCATAGTATAGTATGGCGAAAATCTCAAATTTTGACTTTTCCAAAAAATGGCTGAAAACAGCTTATTATGGCTCGTAGATACGCGTTATAGCATAGCATGTTGAAAAAAAGAGTCAAGGAATGCCAAAAACGTCATAATTTAGCATGTCAAAAAAATTGTCAAAAACCGCATAGTATAGTATGGCAAAAATCTCAAATTTTGACTTGTTTTAAAAAGGGCTGAAAACAGCTTATTATAGCTTGTGGATGCGCGTTATAGCATAGCATGTTGAAAAAAAGACTCAAAAAAGGATAAAACATCATAATTTAGCATGTCAAAAAAATCGTCAAAAACCGCATAGTATAGTATGGCGAAAATCTCAAATTTTGACTTTTCCAAAAAATGGCTGAAAACAGCTTATTATGGCTCGTAGATGCGCGTTATAGCATAGCATGTTGAAAAAAAGAGTCAAGAAATGCCAAAAACGTCATAATTTAGCATGTCAAAAAAATCGTCAAAAACCGCATAGTATAGTATGGCAAAAATCCCAAATTTTGACTTGTTTTAAAAAGGGCTGAAAACAGCTTATTATAGCTCATAGATGCGCGTAATAGCATAGCGTGTTGAAAAAAAGAGTCAAAACAGGCCAAAAACGTCATAATTTAGCATGTCAAAAAAATCGTCAAAAACCGCATAGTATAGTATGGCAAAAATCTCAAATTTTGACTTGTTTTAAAAAGGGCTGAAAACAGCTTATTATAGCTTGTGATGCGCGTTATAGCATAGCGTGTTGAAAAAAAAGAGTCAAGAAAGGCCAAAAACGTCATAATTTAGCATGTCAAAAAAATCGTCAAAAACCGCATAGTATAGTATGGCGAAAATCTCAAATTTTGACTTTTCCAAAAAATGGCTGAAAACAGCTTATTATGGCTCGTAGATACGCGTTATAGCATAGCATGTTGAAAAAAAGAGTCAAGAAATGCCAAAAACGTCATAATTTAGCATGTCAAAAAAAATCGTCAAAAACCGCATAGTATAGTATGGCAAAAATCTCAAATTTTGACTTTTTAAAAAATGGCTGAAAACAGCTTATTATGGCTCGTAGATACGTGTTATAGCATAGCGATGTTGAAAAAAAGAGTCAAGAAATGCCAAAAACGTCATAATTTAGCATGTCAAAAAAATCGTCAAAACCCGCATAGTATAGTATGGCGAAAATCTCAAATTTTGACTTTTTTAAAAAAAACGGCTGAAAACAGCTTATTATAGCTTGTAGAAACGCGTTATAGCATAGCGTGTTGAAAAAAAGAGTCAAGAAATGTCAAAAACGGCATAATTTAGCATGTCAAAAAAAATCGTCAAAAACCGCATAGTATAGTATGGCAAAAATCTCAAATTTGACTTTTCCAAAAAATGGCTGAAAACAGCTTATTATGGCTCGTAGATACGCGTTATAGCATAGCATGTTGAAAAAAAGAGTCAAGAAATGCCAAAAACGTCATAATTTAGCATGTCAAAAAAAATCGTCAAAAAACCGCATAGTATAGTATGGCAAAAATCTCAAATTTTGACTTGTTTTAAAAAGGGCTGAAAACAGCTTATTATAGCTCGTAGATGCGCGTTATAGCATAGCGTGTGGAAAAAAAGAGTCAAAACAGGCCAAAAAAACATCATAATTTAGCATGTCAAAAAAATCGTCAAAAACCGCATAGTATAGTATGGTGTAAAATCTCAAATTTTGACTTGTCCAAGAAATGGCTGAAAACAGCTTATTTTGGCTCACAGAGACGTGTTATAGCATAGCGTGTTGAAAAAAAGAGTCAAAAGGCCAAAAAATCATAATTTAGCATGTCAAAAAAATTGTCAAAACCCACATACAGCAAAAAATCTCAAATTTTGACTTTTCAAAAAAATAGCTGAAAACAGTTTATCCTAGCTAATAGAGATGCGTTCTAGCATATTGCGTTGAAAACAAAGGCCCATAAAGGTCCAAAACATCATAATATATCATGGCGAAAAATCTCAAATTTTAGCATGTCCTACAAATGGCTGAAAACCCCCCTATTATAGCTTGTTGTTCTCGATTAATCCTTCAGATTAACCCATTTCTTTGTGAAAATATTTCCATATTTATATAGGAAAAAGGCCATAACAGATGGAAATGTTTTAATAAATTCATTGCTGGTTAGATTTCTCTTGTATAATTATTGCAGGCTTGAAGACATTTATGATTAACTACTTAATGTTTTTAATAAATTCAGTTTTTTTTTTTAACCATTATATATATATTTTATATATTATTGTAGCCTTTGTGATGCCCTTTTTGAGTATGTTTACTTTTTTAGCATTGAAAATAAATAAATTATTAATAATATATTATTGAAAAAGAACAAGATTTGTTTTGTTTACATTGAACATAACATTCAACATATCAAAAATTAAAATTGAATAAATTCAGAACATACTTGGGCTGACTATAGGATTTATCATCCCATAGGAATACATGGAAACTATTGACCTGTGCTTGAAAACACATATTGAAAACAATAGGTTTGGAGTATCAGATCTTAATAATCTTTCATACACACATTGTCCAGACTCTTATAATACCGACTGAAAAGGGAAAATGATCATTCATTGATAATGAATTTGTGATTATTCAGTGTGTCATTGTGCACGGTATAGAGGCATTTGTACTGAATTTCTATGGGGTTTTAAATGGGAATAAAATATCTGTTTAGACTCTCAATCTTCCACCCCTACATAATATCACTCTCTCTCACACACACGCACTAGGGACATTGATGGGTTTAGGGGATTTGAATTTGTTCTTAGAGGGCGACTTTAAAGAATATATAGATAAATATATCTATCTATCTATCTGTGTGTGTGTGTGTGTGTGTGTGTGTGTGTGTGTGTGTGTAAAGGGTTGGAAAGGCTGATTCCTTTAATCTACTAGCTTTTTTTAGAGACACAGCAAAGACAACAGTTTCCTTCTGTGAATTTATTGTAGGACAAACAGCAAACATCATCACCTCTGTCTCTGACCTGATACCTGATCCCGGGACCAGGAGTTTATCTTCACAAATTCATTACAACCTTAAGAACAGGGCGAACACACACACACACACACACACACACACCTAGGTTTATGATTAGTGTCAGGAGTGCACATGTGCAGCTGCATGAGGAGGTTTCACCACACATCTGCATCTTTACTGAGGCAGTCCTGCAGCCACCAGGGTTTATGAAAAGCTGCATGTGGAATAACATGGAAAGGTCATACTGCCCCCTGGTGGCTGCAAAGATTACTACTACAAACAATAATTTATATAGTGAACACACAATTGCTAAACAAGTATGGAGCAAATGGTGCAGTTCCCTGTTGGATTCCTCTGCACATTCATTATATTAAGTCTAACCTGCCAGCAGTGAAACAGTGCAATAACACTATATTATATAAATGTAAAGTGTGACTATAAGATGAATTAGTTGTTGCAGCACAGTGAAAAGAAGCCATCACTCTTCATCATCATCACTCAGAGGCACACAACAGATTGGCAAGCAAATAAAGTGTGAAATCCACAAAAAAAAAGAAAAAAGATATATATCTATATATATATATATATATATATATATATATATATATATATATAAAAACACACTCCTAATTAGCTAAGCGGCTCTTTGGTAGATCCCCATTACTTTCACTGCAAACCAAATCTATTCTCGTTTAATAACCCTACAGACTATAACCATAGTGTGATAATTTAGGGCAGCACCATCAAGGTAGAGAATCGGGTGTACCAATAACTACTCAACCAGACACAAATATTTAGACATTTCTCATGATTTTTCGCTACTTCCTAAAATCCACTGTGTAGAATTTAGAGGCATCTATCAGCAGAAATGGTATTTAATATTCCTAACTATGCTTTCATTAGTTAAAAAATAACCTGGAAATAATATTCATGTTTTTACTGCCTTACAAGAAGCTGTTTATATCTACATACGGAGCAGGTCCTTGTCCACGGAGTCTGCTATGTCGTTTCTACAGTAGCCATGAAAGGACAAACCAAACGCTGGCTCGAACTAGTACCTCTCTTAGTTTCGCGTTTTTACATAGGCTACTTGCGTCGGCTGTTGAAGTTCTACATACTTGGCACGCACAAGAAGTTTCAGTTCGTCACCACTAGGTGCCACCAAATCTTACATATGAGACCTTTAAATGTCAGTTCAGACCATAATGTGTATTTTGCACAATAACAGATTATAAACCCCTTATTGGAGGACATTTATAAATAAATGTGTTTAAAAATACACCATTTTAAAAGTCTTTATCTCCGACTATTTTACTTTTTTCATTGTCAATACTGACTGAGCACTAAACTCATCTGGCACCATTCTTTCACTGAAAATACAGACTGCAGTTTACATGTAAGGATAACAACACAAACTGCTTTTTCTCCATTTGATGGAGCAATAGCATAAGTTAGTAATTTTCTGAAACTGAAGCTGTAATAATTGTTTGTTGTTGATGTTGTTTTTAAGTGCACAACAAAATGTAAGCACAAAATTAAAGTGAACAAAATCATCATCATAAAAAAAATAACATATTTTTCCTCTCACCTGTAGTGCTGGCCATCCATCTAAGTTATTTTGGTTTGATTTGCAGGGTGGTGAAGATGGCTGCCTTCTCTCCAACATAATAGAACTACATGGCACTCTCCTCTTGTGGTGCTTAATTTAAAAAAAAAAAAATTAACAGCAATATCTCTTTCCAGAAATCATGACCCAGTAACTCAAGATAATCTACACACCTTTCTCTGAGCAATTTCATGTAGGAACTATTTCCTTTCTACTAAATACCGCCAGCAAACTGTATCACCGTGCTGAAGGAAGCGTGCATCTACTGCTGGACAAGAGCTTTGTGCTCGTGACAGCGCTTGGCTGAGCTGTAACATTAGCTAACTCAGTGGTGCTAGCAGTAGATGCACGCTTCCTTCTGTGTGGTGACATGGTTGGTGGATGTAGTTCGGTAGACAGGAAATAGTTCCTACATGAAACTGCTCACGACAAGGTCTGTGGATTATCTTGAGTAACCGGGTCATGATTTCTGGATAGAGACATTGCTGTTGAGTTTTTACAGAGTTTTTTGTTTTAGCGCTCTGAGCGCCACAATTTGAGTGCCATCTAGTTCAATTATATTACAAAGAGGACAGACATCTCTATGCCCGAAAACTCCAACACTCAACAACTCACACCAAAACAATCTAGATTGATAGATAGCACTACAGGTAAAAAGAACTATATGTTTTGGATTTTAGGTTGAACTGTCCCTTTAACACAGTGCCCCTTATGTGACATTATTTCAGTCGTTACAAAGCAACATTAGCATTTTTTTTATTTATTGTGGGGTTTCTGTCCACCTGATATCCGATAGTCACTTCCCTTTTAGCTCTGATTTTGGTCTCCACCAACTCCTAAGGTAAATATCTTGCCCACCAATGCTCCACCATGTTCAGAAGCTAGTCTAATTTGTCCGAGGACTGTTTGGTTGAATACAGTGGGTTGATAAGAGCTGTTTTTATTACTTAAATTAGCTGAATTCAGGCTGACTGGAGCGGCAAGAGTCGATAAACAAAGCTAATTTGTGGGCCAAAAAAGTGAAACAATAAAGTAAAAGATGCTACGATGCTCTGCTGAGCTGCACGAAACGGCACTGTTGGGTGATCGTTCTCAGTGGCTTCATCATTACGAGCAAACCTTTTTGCCAAATTATTGATTAGAGCAGTTTTTAAGGCTGACTTTATATTTGTAGCTTTGTGTCTTACAGACTTAGATTTGCACTGCTCCCACTTTATATTGCAGCTACTGCAATCTTCCTTGGAACTGATCAAGTTTTATCTTTTTATCTCATCTATTCTGATCTCATGATCCCTTGAGTGATGATACTGTCCTCTACTTGTAAATGCTGAACTCAAACTGTAGCTTATAAAAAAGTAATCTGAGCAAAAACACTCCTGAAAGAGTCCTACAGCAGGCAAAAAAATGAAAGATTTTGTCAAGTATTCTGTCTCTTTGAATCTACCCACAACATCAAATACAGTGTCCTTTCTGTCCCTTACTACAGTAAATATTAACTGTATACAATGTAGACATAGTGATTTTACAGAGCTCTTTGGTTTTCCCTCATTAAATCTGAACAAACCCCGTAAAATGTCCTGTAAAACGTCTGCTACCATAACATTATCTCTTTCTTAAAAGTCATAGACTCTGTACAAATTAACAATACATTCTATCTGCTGTCTAACATTTAAAAAAACTTTTTAGCTGCTGTTTTAATTGCACTTGCAGTGTATACTGTATGTTATATGAGGCTGCATATCAGAGGACGTGCATTGCAAAAGCACCGTGTTAATTAGTGAGAGCAGCAGAAACACTGAAGTGTGCAGGGGGAGTATTAGTATTAGTACAGCAGTACACCTTGTGGGCCCTTCTTCTTCTCTGTGGGTCCACACAACACTGACGTTGGTATTTATCTTTTGGCGGAAGCAGCCCACCACAGGACGCTTTGAAACGCAATCAAGACTCTTTATAGTGCAGTTTCTGAAAGAGAAGAAAAAGAAGTTATAACACTGATGAAAGAGAACACAAAAATGCTTAATAACAGAGTTCCCACACATTTTCATAAGCGAGTTTTCAAAGTTTCTAACTTGACTTTTCCAGGATTCATAATAATATATATTTTTTCTAGCTCCACTTGCCCAGTGCTTTTCAGACAAATTAAACTCTGTTCAAACATAATATCAGCTAGCTGGAATACACAGAGAACGCAAGGAGAAAATGGAGAAACGTACAGGATAGAAAACCAGGGGTTTCTACAGCCACAGTTTATTAAGATTCGTGTCGTAGGGTGTGCTTTGCACTAAACTGATAAGACTGCAAAAATCTCACAGTCTGCAGAAGGCTTAAGGCAAGTCATATTTGATTATTTTTAAATACTACATATATCTATGCCACCTGGCATAGAATTAAAGACCAATTTTACAATGAGTAAACTGAGGTAACATTTTTTACTCAGTGTTAAGGACCGTTTTTCAGTGTTTGGTCATGTGAAAAAAAATCTGGTTACAATTGTTAAATACTTGTTAAAACTATGTTTGCAAGTTTTCTGTTTCTTACTCTGTATATGAGATCTCACTGCCTTAATTTCCATGAGTTTAATGAAAAGATATTATAAAATATATTATATGATATTATATTATTTTAAAATATAAAATAAATATTATTATTATTTATTTAATCATCTTAAATAGATGTTACTAATTTACAACACAAAATCATTATGCCTTGTCTGATTATCATCTGTTACATTACTTTTTGGGTTTTTCATAGAAGACTACCATAACATCGCCATTACACACAAAAAAATTACACGAAAACTTCCCAAACTTTCAATATTACTTTTCCAGGTTTTTCATGAATGTAGGAACCCTGTAACAATGAAATCTGTGTTGGAGGATTTACCTGTTCTCTCAAGGCCTGCATGGATGTAAACTCAATGTGCTCTCTCTTTTTCCGGATCCAGTCCGGCTCGTCGGGGATCACCAGCGCCATGATAACCTTCACCAGGATCAGCACATGCTGCAAACACACACACACAGAGGTCAAAATGTCAGGCTGTAATTATTTTTAATGTGATTCTCACTAACGACCTCTGCGTCCTCCATCTTACCTCCGCCAAAACAGCCAACATCAGAATGTTTGTGCTGCTCATCTCGCCCTCATGAATCAGCCTTTGTAACCATGGTGACAGCAGCAGCAGCCAGCAGTTGGACACGACGGAGACAAAACTCAAGACCTCGAAAGCAATCTGAAACACAAGACAATGACCTGAGCTGTTCGCTTATAGCTGAGTGTGACAGACCGGGTGCGTCTCATTTCTATTGTGCTGTGTTTTGTTTCCTGCTGACCCGCCAGACGCCCATGTTAGCCACAGGGGGGGAGAAAGGCTTCCTGAAGAGTTTGCAGATCTTGTAGGCGTCCGATCGAATCTCCGTTAGGTTATTAATGAGCAGCAGCACTGCCGTCAGTGGATACACACAGGAGAAAAGACTCAAATACCCAAACTGCACCAGGAGCTCGATATATTCTGCAAACAAGCCCTGTGAAGAGACAAGAAGCTGTGTCAGACACTGGCAGGGAGTCTTCTTATCCATGTTCTCATGTGAACTTTTTCTACATATTGTACACTCACTGGGAAAGCAGGCAAGGTGGCTTGGTTCCTAAATTTGTCCTCATCTGGGTCGTCTTCACTTTCTGTTCTTTTGGGGGCGCTGATGAAGCGATCCACCAGGAAGGGAATGACCACCTCTGTCACCTGGTTTATCAGCTGAGTCACTATCAGCAAAGACGCTAGACGCTTTAGACAGACATAGAAAATGTGTAAATGCATTGTTAGGAGGCATATTTATTTCATTTGCTGACTTATTTTTTGGTCACAGCTCAACTTTGCACTCATTCTGAAAGGCATTTAACTAATATTACAACTGAAGATAAAGAGAGTAGTCCTCTATTTTGGCTCCAGACCTTTGAATTGCTGCCCACGTCTCAGATTTATCATGCACGCCGAATATGCTCGGTGTTGTTTGCACAGAAAGCTGTTTTCACTGGTTAAAACTTACTATCTTAGTAGCTAACTTCCAACTTGAATGGGGATAAAATGATTTAATCATGCATTACTAAATCAGTCGAATACCTACTCTTAGACAAAACACTTTACTGAAACTGCAATGGAAGATTTGTAGAGCTCAGCTGTTACCTTACGAAGCAAAGGCACATCCTGCTTAAAGAAGGCGATGTGGAAGAGGACTGTAAAGTAGTTGAAGAAGGTGAACTGAGGGAAGAGAGACAAGAGGCTGGTAAAAGAGCCTGCTGGGTTATATTAAGTCTTATGGTTGGAGAGGAGAGGAGGAACTTACCACCAAGACTTTGGCTGTCAGATGGTTGTCATGGGAAGATTCCTCTCTGTGGTTCTCTAAAGGGAAATAGAAGCGAAATAGAAGCGAAATTACCAGCTAATCAGTCAGTGATAGAACTGTATAACCTGATTAGCTGGATGACTATTTTCCATACTCTCTTCTCCTTCTGTGTCCCTGACGACTTACCATAACAGCCCGTTCTCATTCTGAAATCGTCAAATACTGCTGCTTTTGCAGTGATTTGGGCTAAGATCCCAACACCAAAAGCCAACTTTCACATTTGCGTGATACGCTGCTGAACGGCGTCAGCTGAGAACACAGCTGCACAGAAGAGTTCAAGGTGTTAAATATATGTCGCCGGACGGCCAAATGGATGGAACCTGTCACATCCACATGATACGCCGATACGATAAGGTTGAAACGCTGCAGGTAAAGACGTAATATAAGGAGTAAGAAGGTCCCATAGGGTGGGCGGTAGGGGCAGTGGATGGATCCAGCAAACCCTGGACTTTCATGTGGGAGTCCGGTGTTCACACCCATCCAAATGTGATGTTTTTTTTACACTTTACCATGTGCAAGCTCTGCCTGAACCTTAACCATCTGTGCCAGCATGTGCATTCATTTACATCACAGTGTGGTTGCCTTGTGCATAAACATGATCACATGACATCATGGTCGCACCATCCCGGACTGTCAGCAGCAAACACAGAAGGATACCTTGAACATAATATGTAGATGCAGACGTCCACTGCAAAGTGGCAATATGTGATGACTTGGGATGAAAAAGTGTGTCTCATTACCCTTTTCCTTAACCTGACTGGATCTTTTATACAAATTCTTTGTCATTGTATTCATATATGTATTAATTAATTCTGACAGTGGCATCCCCTCTGTCTCACTCACCATATTCAGTCAGACACCGTGCCACCGTCCTGTAAACGGTAGCTAGCACATTTGTATAGACGATGTGAAGCACTGAGGGCATGTAGAGCAAAGCCTCAGACAGCAGGGAGTCCCAGTCTGCGTGGAGGTGTTTCACCTGGGCCTCCCCCCAGTAGAAACCAAGCATACCCAGTACCACCAACCCTGCAGAGGGAGATGTGACAGGGCAGGAGACATGAGGACAGAGGCAGGTTTGCAGAGTGTCGGCATGTTTTCACTTAGCGCATATTTAAAACTCAAGTTGTACCCAGAAACAGCCCAACCACTGGGATTGACACCAGTGCCATACGCAGGTGTCTCTGCCATTCAGGAAAGAGCGGCTCCACGCGACCCGTAACAGGGTTGACCCCGAGTTCGCCGTGGAAACCGGGCCGGGGCTCTGCGAAGCGCTCAGCGAGGTGTAGGGTCCCCCAGCGGTAGGACAGGGAGGAGCTCCGCCGCTTCCACAGCTCCATAACCACCGTGGACCAGAGCATGCTGAAAACCGCCTGGATCATGTGACCGCCGATGGTTGGTCCTGAGTCATCTTCAACATCTGTGACCGATGAGCCTGACACGGACTCCTCGATCTGCTTCTGAACCTCACCTGTGATGGTCAAGAAGAAGTTAGTGTCCAGTTACCTCTGTGTGGCTTTACTGCGTCACTGTCTACCCTCCCGTCAACCGAAGCGGCAAACCCCCGGGCTGATGAACAAAAAACTGCAGTTCTTCTAATGGCCACTTGAGGCTGGCTCCGAAAGCAAGTCCAACCCCAAAGACACCCCCTTTCATCTGTCCTGCAGTGATCTGTTTCCCTCTAGTCCCAGTCACCTGAGCTTCCTGGCCCACCTGCTCACCAGTTTCCCCACACAGCCCTGCAGCAGTATTTAGGTATTCCCATTCACTCCCTGTTAGACTTTAGATGTTTCAGTATTGCTTTGTACCTTGCTTTCGAGCCACGTGTATCCTGAATCCTGAATCCTGAATCCTGAACCTGTAACCTGTAACCTGAGCCTAACCGAAATCTTTACCTGCCTGCCTGTACCTTTTTCCAGCCTCGTTCCTGTTTACCTGTGCACTCTGTTACCTCTGTTTGGACTTCTCTACACATACTGTACATAAGCGTGTGTACTTTCATTTTAACAATAAGCTGCTGGACTCTTCCTGTCTGCCTGGTCTGTCTGCATTTGGGTCCTGCTCCTTGCCGCTTTGCACTCACCTCGGTGACAAGAACTATAGGCATGTTAACATGCTTTAACATGCAAACACTTAACAAAATAGTCTTACTCTGTTACCACCCTCAGGCTAAGTTTGACATTGTGGGCAAAAAACATTTTCCCAGGAAAAGTGAAGGATGAGTATGGAAGCCAAAAACAGCTGCAATCATTTTATTTTATCTCAAGAACATGGGTAAATTACCTGTAATCTTGTGGTAACAGTGTTGTATTCTGGTGATCCAGAACAATCTTATCTTGAAAAACAAAAGTTTTCTTTAACCAAGATTACAGGATTAAATAAAATAATTGCATCATCCATTCCTGGCTTCCATTGATAAGATTAGCATGACTTTTCTTTTTTTGGCAAGTATTATAGCCTCACAGGGCCATTAGCCTGACAGACTGTTAGTATTATTTCAATCATTTCTTGTACCTTTGTTATCTTTTGCTGTAAATCAGAGATGCTCAGTTTTGCTTGGGGGCAGGGGCCAATCACAGCAGCCCCATACATGTTTCTCGGATTTTAGAACATGTCTAGGATTTTAGGATGGTTCTAGGATATTTCAAGGAATTTGGAACTTCACCAGGATTTTAGGACATTTTTTTGACTTTATGACATTTCTATGCTTTTTGGACATTAGGAGTCTAGCTAGGACCTCTGTAGGGGCACTTTCTTTGATAAACAAGCTCTATTTTGATGCTGTTTTATGCACTCTGGCACCTTATGTATACTAAAAATACAAAAACAATTCCCAAAGGCTTCTTCCCAAAGACTTGCAATATTCATATCACAAGGTGAAGAAGTGTAAGTGATGTGTGTATACAACTTTAAGATACATCTCAGGGTGAAAAAAAAGTTTCTGATGAAAGTACTCTTCAAAACTGTGTGCTGGGACAAAATGTAAATGTATGCACATGAGAAAAATAAATGATGCATCCACACACCTACCTGAGAAGTATGTGATGGACAGGCCCAGTATCGCTGGTGGAAGCAGAGACCAAGTGTAGAAATCAAGGAAGCTGAAGTAGAAAGCCACAGAGCTTCCAAAATACGCATTGACTGAATCTGGATAAAGTAGCATACAGGTCTGGTGTCAGAGCATGCATGGCTCATTGTTTTACAGGCAAGAAATAAACATTCAACCTCACAGTCATCCTTTGTCAATTGTTATATTTTTAACTACTGTATATTTGCATGTGATTCTGCTCTTGTGTGTGTGTGTACACTGTAAAAGCAAAATTCATGGATAAAATTTTATTTTATAAATTTTATTATTAATTTTACAACCCAAACATTTTTAAAAGCCTGCAGTGTTGACATGCTAATATTTATTCCATCCTCATTTTTAAGAATTGTAAATATTTCCAGATGTCTCACGACGAGAAGAAAGTAAAAACAGATTAATTGTGATAGCACCATCATTTACTGTGTTGTGTTGTGTTTAGCAGCGATTGCGAGATCCTGATCTCATAGTTACGAGATCTTATCTCGTAATTATGAGAAAAAGTGTCAAATACTTTTTTATTCAATGAATTTAATGTGCCTCTGTACTAGATGTATTTTGTTTTCACTACGACATTTAGGTCACACAAGTTGTTGATTTCTGTTTTTGATTTCATTAGATAAGTTTAGCAGCTCTTGATTTAAAGAGTTCTTTTATGGTTATTTCTTTGTGTTTGAGTTTTTTTGGTCTATAATCCTGATTTTCTTTGTTAAAAAACAATTTAATTTGACAATCCAAAAAAGTGGTTTTATGTTGCTTCCCTTTCCCTTCATGAGCTGGTTCATAACGGTCAACTTTTACAGTGTACAAGCAGTCATGTGGTAAAGTGTGTTTGTGTGTTATTTCGACCCACCCAGCGGCTGAGCCAGCTGATTCCCAGAGTACCAGGCTTCCCTGAGGTCCTTCAGTTTGTCCGGGTTGTGGAGGGGAAACATGTCCACAATAACACCAGCTGACCCGAGCTTCTGCCCTGCAACAACAACAACACAGTTTTACACACATGGCATCATGGAACTGATGCACACACACACACACACACACATATACAGTGCATCACACACACTGAGGCTGATGCTGACTGAGGCGATTTCTTGATTGAATGTTCGCAGAGAACAGCTGAGGTCGGCTAGACATCAATAGCATACACATAATCCATCCAAATACTGTCTGAGTGTGGTCAACAACTAATATTTACAACATAGCTGTCAACATATCCAAAAAAACAAAACCCTAACTGCAGATTAGATCATTTTAAACATAATATATGAACTAGATGGGAGTTTTCAATGTGATGTGATGAGTGTGCTGCAAAAATGTCTAAAACAAGTGGTGATCATAAGATGTTCAGTTGCTGTTTGTGTGTGTATTTTGGTCATTGTCACAAGGCATTCATTTAAATTATCAAATCATGTAACTAACAGAAAAAAATCCTCACAATTAAGTATTTATCTGGATAGATATTTTTCCAGTGTGTGTGACACAGAGAGCACTCACAGATGTTGTCACGGTGTTGCAGTGTGACTCTGTCAGAAAGACCCGGTATTCTCAGGTCTCTCTGCGCCCGCAGACCGTCCAGCTCATACTTCACTATGTACTGCCGCTCCGCCAGGGTCAGGAACGTCTCCATGTTGTCTGTCACACACATGAACAAACACAGATGGATAAAGCCAGTGATGCATGAATATAAACACACACAACAAGGAAAAATAGTTCAGAGTCCACAGCAGGGATGCTCAACTTTCTTTGCTTTGGGGCCACATTTGCAAAATGACAGGAGGCCAGGGGCCGGTTGCAGCAGCTCCATATGTCTCTAAGACTTAAGGACATTTCTCGAGTTTTTGGAAGGTTTCAGGATTTTAGGACATCTCTGGGATTTTAGGATGTTTCAAGGATTTTGGGGTGTTTCTAGGATTTCAAGACATTTGGGGCTTAACTAGGACCTCTGTCGGGGGGTGCAGGGGATCCTCCACTGGCAGCTTTTATGCACTCTGCCACCTTATGTATACTAAAAGTACAAAAACAATTCCCAGTGGAATAACTTTATTTTTTATTGTGAATTAGAAAATGGTTGGGGGGCCACTCGGCACCCTATTGGGGGCCAGATATAGCCAGCAGGCTGTAAACTGAGTATCACTGGTATACAGCCATAGAGAACAGCTTAGAAACTAAAGCTTATTCCTAAAATCACATGCAGTTGTTCAGTATTTTACATGCTACCATGTTACCGTATCATCTCCATTTAGCATGGTAGCATGCTAACATTGGCTAACACAAAGAAGGCTACAGCTGCGGCTGATGATGTCAATAGTTTTGCAGGTATTTGGTCATAAACCAAAGTATTGGATTGAAATTCTGACTAGATGATGGAGTTATCGGAAAGGTCAGGGGATCAAGAAAGTAAAAAAAATGAAGTACACCAAATTCCTCCTTGCATTTGAAAAACTTAAAATCACCAAATTTGAACGAACATGACTTTCAGTGGACAGTTGCCTTGAAACAGGAAGCCGATGGAAAAACACAACACAACTGAACTTTTGTCTAACTGCCAGGCTGTTGGTGTATGACGAAAGCTTTCCTTTAAAGGATTAGAAACAGGATGCTACTGTTAGATCAGTGGGTCACAATAAAATGTTAACCCTTTAAGCAGAATAGATACAAACTTTTCAACAGATGGAAATCTGAGCTATTGGTTAAGTAAACAGACAGTAAAACCTTACATGGTGCGCCCTTGTTTGATCATAAATTTTGACTCTAGTAGTGTTGTAAATGTTACTAACACACACCCTCTACCATGTTATAGTTTCAACATGTAAAATACACTCAAAGCTCCACCGCTGTACCTGAATCTTTAAAGTTGTCTCTGTCGTTGTAGGAGAAGGACTCCATGTCTCCGCTGCGGTAAGTCTTACACAGACCCAACTCTTCAGTGGCTTTAAGTAACGTGCAGCGTGGGGCAGAGACCACGATGATGTCACCACTGGCGTCCTCGCCCGGGTGGGCCAGTAATGCAGCACCTGGGGTGGAGCAAAGAGGCAGAGGGTTTGGAAACTCTGGGATCTCCTCCACAGTTTCAGAGTTCTTTGCAGTTGAACATTTTTGGGCAGCACAGTATAGCTTTAATGACTTGTCGACCAGTGTAAAACTTTTTGACTTCAGTGATCTCAAATTTCCACCAAAAAGAAGTGAACAGATCCAGACTTCGAGACCATAATGACAATGGCGAAGTGAAACAAAATAGCAGTTATTTTTTTTAAATCAGGCTAAAAATGAATTATCCATCCACACATGAATAAAATAACTTGAATATTATATATAAAACGTGCATGTGATGTGAATTTAGCTGCTTAAAACAACATGTTTCTCATTTTGTGTTTTCAGTAGTTAAATTTTAACCACCTCTAGCCTAGAGCATCTATCTGCACTGCCAACTGGCATGCATATACTAATAAAAGCAATCAGTTGTTTAAATGCTGGAGACCCTGCAGGCAATGACTCCAGTTTCACTATGAGGGAGAAAGAGGCTCATGAATGTTTGATGTGCATGTTTTTCTTTGCAAGGTTTCAATCAATGCAGATGGATCAGTAGCTTTGCAGGACTCCTGCAACTCCTCACCGATATCCGAATCCTCACCTCCATCTTTCTGAGGAGCTCCAATCACTCTTATGAGCCACCTTTTTGTCTCAGGCCGAATTTTTTCTCCCAGCTTCACCAGAACCAGCGGCTCCACCCGCTCCGAGTAACAGCAGGGGCAGCTGACTTTAGTCCAGCCTGGTCCGAGTGTGGCAGCACTCAGTTTGCTCAGTTTCCCCGCTGGAGCCTTTTCCTCCGGCTGCAGGAGTGCTTCACTGCTGCTTTCGCCCCCACCTTCATCACCTCCCACCTTACTCATGGTGAGACTGAGAAGAAATGATGATAAAACAGTGTCAGATTTTGAGTTGAGCATTTCAATCAATCATCATCATCATCATCAACTCCCAGTTGGACAGTTAGGGAGGTAGGTCATCTTCCAAAAACTACCTATTGTTTGGTGAAACTGTAAAAAGAATTGGGGTTTTTTCTCGTGTTACACAGCAACACAAAAGTAAGCAGCAGGTTCAAAGTTCAAATGTCAGCATGCTAACTTGTGCTTGTGCCTTTTTGTTGTTGTTTTTTGTTTTGTTTTTTGAGCTTCGGAAAGGGATGTGGGGTATTATTATTATCATTATTATTACTTCTGTTCTGCGCTGTTGTCGGTTTTCTGTACTGTGTGCATCTGTTCAATAATTTGAAAATCAGGAAATTAAGTTTTCAGAAAAAAATAATGCTGAAATGCTAACCTAAGATCAGTCTGTGGTAAACATTCTTAGCATGAGCATGTTTGCATGCAAATGTTGGTTTAGTTCACTGTTATATCTTGGCCATACAGTCAGGTTCAAAGTTATGATGCAATAAAAAACGGTTTTGTTAGTTAGAACTTATGTACCTTGTGAAAGACTCTGTCAGTGTGGCACCAACCACTACCAACCTTTGTAACCTCCTCTGTGAGATGCTGCAATATGCTGCTTTATAATGCATTATTTACATTTTTGAGTGCAGCCATATCTCGATAGTTAAGTTTTAAGTTTTTATGTCTGTATTTGCATCACCAGCTATTACATTTTAACACTAGACTGCTTACAGAGCTCTTAGATTTGCATGTGAGGTTTAACTTACAGCAATTTCAGTCCAATTCCAGTAATCTGCATGCTGTACTGTACGTTCACACTCTGACTGTAATTTCAGTCACTTGCTGCACCCTTCAGATATGAATCAACGCTTAATGTTTCTCAGGGAGGAAACAGTGGTTGTTTCGGTACTAAAAAATAACTTCCTCTGTTTTGACTGCATTACAGCTGAGCTTGAAGATAAACTGACAGAGAGACCAAGTCATGGACGACTGACAGAGACAGGAAGACAGAACTGAAAGTGCAAATGTCCCTCCTATTGTGATTGAGTTCAACAGACAGTGACAGCAAGAGAGAGACAGAGAGAGAGAGGCATACAGGGTGACGGAGGATGAGTCAGGAAATACAGCACCTGGTAGGGAGCGCTGATGATGAGGTTCTGGTCTCTGGTCCCACAGCAGGCCCCCTCCAAACTCCTGTCTGAACACACACAAACACACACGCACATAAGCATGAACATGAACATGAAGACAACAACATCCACTCAGTTTGAAACGAAAATCCGGGAACAACACACTCACACTCTCTGCACACACTCACCCAGCCTCAGTGTGAGGTTCCTCCCAGCTTTCTGTACCTGTGTGTGTGTGTGTGTGTGTGTGTGTGTGTATGGCAGGAATGCGGAGGAACTTCCCAGAGACTGCAGGGTGTGGAGGGTTGTTTGGTTTATATTCAGGCTCCTCCCTTCTGCCTGCTCTCTGCTTTACTGCTGCTGCGGCAGCCCAGGGTCCTACTGCTCCACCAGCCTGTGTGAAAAACACACACGCGTACCAAAAGATGCTTCGGGGTAACTTTGGTTTGTAACCTCAGACAACCTCCTGCTTTGAACATGTCAGAGAAGCCTGATGACTTTTACTGTCCTCAAATAACGAAACAAATCTATTGATTGACACTCAGATTACACTGAATCACATACTGCAGCAGGGATACTCAACTTTCTTTGCCTCGGGGCCACTTTTGTAAAATGACAGGAGGTCAGGGGCCAGTTAAAGAAACTGCATACATGTTTCCAGGATTTTTTCATATTTTATGACATTCGAGGATTTTAGGACATGTCTAGGACATTTCTAGGAATTATGGACATTTCTGGGATTAAAGTACGTTTCTAGGATTTTAGGAAATTTCTACGACTTTAGCATATTTCTAGTAATGTTGGACATTTCTTGGATTTTAGGACATTTCAAGGACTTTAGGACATTTCTAGGAATTTTAGACGTTTCTAGGACTTGAGGACATTTCTAGATATCTTGGACATTTCTTGGATTTTAGGACATTAGGGGCCTGTTCGAGTATGAGGGTGATCCTTTACGGGCACTTTTTTGATAAACAAGCTCTATTAAGATGCAGTTTTATGCACTCTGGCACCTTAAGTGTACTTAAAGTACAAAAACAATTGCCAGTATGAATCACACAATTATTATCGTGAATTAGGAAATGGTTGGGGGGCCACCTGGCATCCTGTCAAGGACCAGATTTTTAATACAGTATCAGTTGTTCCCAACATGAGGGTTACAACCCTAAAAGAGGTCATGAGATAGTATTAGAGGACATGACATGATTATCAAAACAGGAAATGGAAAAAAAAAAAAGCATTTTGTCATGCACAATAAGGATTTCTAATATTTCTTTTTTTTCTATTTGTCAAACAATGGTGCAAAAATGAAGCCATACTTCTTCATGACTTTTCAACATATGTGTCCACTGTGTGTCTAGAGACCGTTATGTGAGAGAAAAGCCCGTCCTGTCCTGCTTTCTATGAGAAAAAATGCGAGAGATGCAAATAAAGAGACACAAAACAATTACAAAAATAAGTGAAACAAAACAGAGAAATATCTCTAAAGAGACAAGAAAATGACACACATTTAATAGAAATAGACACAGAACCACATCAAGGTTCATAATGACAATTAAGAGACGTTTAATAATAAATAAGTGAAGACACATAAAGAAGTGGGGGGGCCCTGTGCATAACTGTGCTTAAGGGCCCACTGTCTCAAAGGTGTCAAGTGTCAATGGCGTGGGACTGACAGTCATTTAAAAGTTAACAGCCCTAAAAATGGTTATATTTCCACGGACAGATCCAGCCACCAAAAACGGGGACTGTCTTTGGAAAACGGCGACATCTGGACACCCTACACTTGTACATTTACTCAGTGGGGCCATGAATGCAGAGAATCCAGGAAAGAAAAAAGAGCTAAAAATGGGGCGTTTAAGACAAAGGGTTAATATAGATGCAGGTAAACAGTATGTTTGCATGTCATTCGATTCACCAGAAGACTCTGTGTTAAGGGAGTTACACGCAAACAAAAGAGTCGACCACACTGTACTTCTGAACAACAATGCTTTGAGATAAATGCTAATATTAGCATGCTGACACTGACAGTCAAGACATGCTAATATTTAGCAGGTAATGTTAACCATAGCATGTTAGCATGCTAACATTTGCTAATTAGCACCAAACAAAGTACAATTGAGGCTGACTGGAATTATAAAAATTGTACAAAGATGAAATCATAAAAAAAGCATTAGACAAGGTGTTGATCTGGTGGTGGCGCTACATGAAAAATAAAATGCCAAATAAATAGAATACCCCAGGAATTATGTTTTTCTGTAGGCCAACCCGGAAGCTAACATCATCCTGATTTCCTTAACAAAAAGCCTACAGGATTTTTCCATAGGATTTTGAATTATTGCAGAAAATGAGCTCTTTGGTAAACAAACAATTCTGATACTTACACATTTTGTTCAGCAGGATAATCTTCACAAATGAGCACAACTCCGGTGATTTTTGAAGCCTTAATGTAATTGCCGTAAGTAAAAAGCTAATGCCAGACTATGAATGAACTACACCACGGTTGCGTCGCTACCACTACCAGGCTGTTTGGCGCGATTCGGTGTGATGACGTTCGGTAGTCTCATTTAGCATCTTGCTAGCAACTGTCATTTTTGGCACATATAAAAGTGGGGTATTTACACATTTTTTTTATATATTATATTTTTGGGGGGTTTTGCTAAACAGGAAAGAGAACAAGCAGCTAAGAGCTGCAGGTTGGAAATAAACATGAGCTGCTGCAGAGGACTCAGCCTGTACGGGGTGCACACTCGACCTGTTGAACTAGAAGTCACACAATTTACTGACAAATTTTATGTTGTGAACAAAATGTGGAAGTCTCTTAAGGTAGTGTTAACCACAGATCTTATTTCAGGCTTCTAACCAAAAACCCATTGACTTTGAGACGAGGGAACCAGAGGTGAAAACTCATTTTCAGGTTTTAGGACTCACTGGTCTTACTGTGGTTTTCTATTGTTTTATCTGGTTGGGAACCAAGGCTCCATGTTAGTAATAATATGGATTTGTTTGTTATTATTGCATTGCATATTATTGCAAGACTATTCTGAATATACAAATTTTTCGCTACACTAGCGCTGTATGTCTAGGAGCAGTTATGTTAATTGGCTGTCCACTACTTTGGTCCTGATTGAAATATCCCAACAGATATTCGATGGATTTACAGACATTCATGTCTCCCTAAAGATGATGAGCAATATTTGTTGGTTTTTCCTTAACAACAAAATTCTCAAACAAATGGTACAAGGCAGACTGATATCAGAAATATACATTTATTTACAAATACGTTTGCATTTGCATATACATTTAAATTCCAAAATAAAAGCTATAAGATATTATAGTAAACAGATTTAGGAAAAATTATTGTTACGCTGCATAATTTAGCACAAGGAAAAGTTCACTTGTCAGAATCAAGGCTTACAAGCTGCTGTCTTTCATCTGTATCGTATAAATATACATAAATAAGATCTGGATGTACTTCATTCCGACAGGTGTTTATTTTCACTTCGCCAAGCAGCCGTCACAATCATTATTACACTCATCATCATTATTATGGTTTTCACTCTCTCCACCATTATTACCAGCAACAAAAATAATTTTTGGTTCTTTTTGAAGCTACTTTTTTGTGTTACAGTCATTATATTAAAGTTCAAATTCTTTCTGTATGACAGCTTTAACATTCATTATTAACTGGACTGTGTGCATGTTAAGACAAAGTGATATGATGGACTGATATATGTGCTGCAGACACAGGACACATATCAGTGCAGTTAAAGCTCAATCCTGCCAGCCCTGACAGTGTTTTGGAGACACAGCCCTCTTAAAGTTTACCTGAGGACCTTTTTATTGCTGCACTGAATATTAAGAAAAAAAAATTAAGCAAATTGAAGCATTTTACAGCATTATTATTTACTATTCTTCTTCAAAAAATGTTAGAATAGTCTGAAACAGATTTTGCACGTTATTTTATACATATTATGTAAGGGGGGGGGGGGGGTCTTTCTTCGAACTAGAAAAGTGGATAAAAAATTATTTCCTGTAATATATTCTCACTGTGCTCAACTTATTAATGTAAATGATTCTAATGGTTTGTTCTGCTATAGTTAACAGCGTTGTTGTTGAGTGTTTAGAAGAGACATTATGAGGATCCGCCAGTCACTATTAAGACCTCCTGCCGTCCAGTCAGATGGTTCATCCATCGTCATCCTGCTGGGATCTGCAGGGACACTAAAAACAGTGGTTTAAATGGATGAAGTGACAATGGGTCTTTTCAGATTTATTTTTCGAAGACCCAATTTTTTTTAATTCTGTGTTGAAATCAATCAATTCTGAATATAATTTTTCCAAGAGACAATAAAGCGACTTTTGTCACTTAGTCAACCCTTTAAACCCGAGATCCCCACAGCAGAAGATCTGACGGACTGGCCTCATGCCTTCAGCTCTGTCCCTCTGACACCAAGACAACACATCCATCCGTGGTTTTCTTAACCAATATGAAAACATCTGCTCACACAGCCCAAGCTGGTGTGATTACAGACTCTCTTCTTCTGTACAAAGCTTCTTACAAAATATTTTTTCTACATCTTTGTTGTATCATTAATTATGAAAACAAAAGAAAAATGAAAAGGGAATGTTACAAAACACTTGCAAAAATATATCTCCAGAGTGGTTTCAAACATTTAGGACTCTGCTTTACATGAACAGCACATTGCATTAGTGCCCTACAGCATCATTTCACCTGTGCAGCTTTGCTGATAATTAATAAATTAAATCTAAACTGCCAGACGAATCTCTCAGCACGGTCAAATATCTGAAACCAAATGTTTTCTGTTCATAGCTGTTTCCTAAAACTACAGTGAGACTAAACACCTTGGAGGGATTTTCTGTGCGCTGTTGCAAACCTGCAGTATAAGTGAGTGTAGCAGCATTGCTGGGAAGCTTAGTGACTGAGAGCAAAAAGAGATGTAGGGACGAGGAAGGTTAAAGCTGCAGATAGCATGCAGGAAGGATAGACATGTTTGTTTCCTGAGTTGGTTCACCAGATAAAGGCCTCTCTCATGTTCAATCTTTACACACACTCTCTCACACACTCTCTGCCACTCTTTCACACCCCTCCCTTCTCCGTCTTCCACATTCACCGACCATCTATCACTTCCTTTTCCCTCTACCGTCCTCCGAGGGAAGTTTGGACAGTGTGTGTGGACGCCTGGTTATAGTTGCATTGTAAAGTCGGGGTGCAAGATAGGTGACACTAAGTGAAAAGAGGACTTTGTGTGACTTCTTGTAATTTTAACACCATTTATATTCTGGTGAAAAGTTTAAAAAATGCTAGCCGCAGCACTTTTTTGCATCATGTCCTGACTCCTGCACCCCTTGCCTAAACTGAACAGATTTTATAAGTAGGTGAGAACACATCTGACAAGGACCTGTCAAGTGCAACATGTGTGAAAGGGCAACTTAACATGTCGGGACCTGATTCACTGCACATGGTCTGGAGTTCATGGGAGAAAACAGCTTAACTAAGGACGGGAAATTTAGCTTTTAACTTATACACTACATGTGAATTGTTCAAATAGAACTATTTTTGATCAAACTCTTAAAAAAAGCAACGTGGCATGATCAAAAAGTGGGTTTGAAAAATCATGTTTGCTCTCCTAAGTCTCATTACTAGAGCGCCTTTGTGTGTGTGTGTGTGTGTGTGTGTGTGCACATTTCCACAAACAATGTGTGTCTGTTCCTTTGTGTGAAACGCTGTTGGCAAACTTTTAGGAATCAGGAAAAGAGTGTCGTTTTCAGTATTTTTGAGTTTCTTCATTGTGATTTTGAATGTGCTCTATAGTATTCTACAGATTTAGAGGAATCATGTAATTTCCTTAAGTGTGTGTGTGTGTGTGTGTGTGTGTGTGTGTGTGTGTGTCCCTCTCTTTCTCTATTGCCCAACTTCTATCTGTACATAATGATGCTGTGAATGGCGGTCAGGTGATGACTGGCTGGTAAGGTCAGTGTGGTGAAGAGCACAGCAGTAATAGATGTTGCTTTGGTTATAAAAATGGCACAGAAAGGCCTTGCAGCTGCGCAGGACTGATCACAGCGTGGAAACAATGCGGACTGCGCGCCCAGAGGACTGAGCTCAAAGAATGTGTTGCTGGCTGGAATCAAAAAGCAGGATGATATGTGGTGCAGTATGGGTGTATGGATTAGTTGCAGAGGCCCTCAGAAGTAGAAGCTCCTCTTTGGTTGTGTAAGCTGTTGCTGCACAGATTGAACTAAGGGTGTCAGGGTGGTTAAAGCATGTGGGCTGGTAGCTAAGAAGGGTGCTTGATAAGTCCTGTGGCCCCTCGGGAGAGCCGTTTCTTTGTTAGAACTTCTCATCGGGGATGACTGTGTTGAAGGGGTGGTCCCAGAACGTGGAGGTGATTCCAAAACCTGCAAAGAGCGATAAATATTACATCTGATAGATCACAAAGAAACTACAGCATCAACTACAACGGTTGCACACCTCCGAGCATCAGTAAAGTGTCTGTGACAACAATAGATGCTTCACACACAGAAGACCTATATAATCATCACAGTTTCAAAGTGGACATCCAAGATTAGTGTCGCCAATTTAGTATCTGACCAAATGTTTCCCCTTCAGCTCCTGAGTTATGACGTTTAATTATGGCACAGTGAAGTTAGTCTTTGAACTTTTTGATGTTAAATGTCACAATTTTATTATTTTATCTCCTCATAAATCCAATATTTGTGTGAAGATTTGTCATAATTAGTGGGAATTCATGGCAATAAACATGTTTTTTGGGGTCACACTGACCTTGACCTTTAACCACCGAATTCAAATCAAATCATCCAAGTGGATGTTTGTGCCAAATTTGAGAAAACTCCCCCAAGGCCTTCTTGAGATATTGCATTCATGGGAATAAGACAGACGCAAGGTAACTGTGACCTTGACCTTTGGTGAACAAATTCTAATCAGTTCGTTGTTGAGTCCAAGCGAACGTTTGTGCCAAATTTTAAGAAATTCTCATGATATCATGTTTACAATAATAAGACAAAGTCACATATGACCTCTGACCACCAAAATTTCATCAGTTCAACATTGAGTCCAAGTGGATGTTTATACCAAATTTGAAGAAATTCCCTTTTTTGAGATACTGCATTCACGAGCATGGAACGAAAAGACCCGAAAACATAATGACAATAAAAATTAAACCTAAGAATCCCTTCTTGGTCTACGTCGTATATGTTGATCAGATTTCAGGTTTCCAATGCTCACCTGCTCTCTGGTGCTCAAAGTGGTGTTTGACGTGGTACGCCTTCAGGCTGTACATATATGAGCCTCTCTTGGGCGAACCATAGTGCAGGTAGTAGTGGATCATGTCGTACACGACGTAGCCACACAGTCCTCCAACAAACACGGACGTCCCAAGGATCTCTGGGAGCGTGCTGCAGAGGATTAGATAGAAACTTCCCACCACTAATGAGGCCAGGCCCGGAGGGAAGACCAGCCGAGAGCCGTCAAACGGAGACTGTGGAGACAGACGTTACACACTGATAATGTAGAAGCAACAGATAGAAACTGGCAAAACAATGAGATAACTGCCTTCACACCGCTAGGACACCTGCCTTCTTCAGCTGACGGTACTGTCTTTCAGAGGCTGCAGCGAGTTTTAAAGCAAGTGAAAAAAATATTCTTCTTTCACTTACAAGGAGTTTGCTTCGATTTTTGGTGCAAACATTAAACATACAATAAATATATTAATAGGGATACAAAACTAAATAANCTGACGGTACTGTCTTTCAGAGGCTGCAGCGAGTTTTAAAGCAAGTGAAAAAAATATTCTTCTTTCACTTACAAGGAGTTTGCTTCGATTTTTGGTGCAAACATTAAACATACAATAAATATATTAATAGGGATA